>NW_027170903.1:20000-24210 GCF_036898095.1 Palaemon carinicauda
TATTATTATTATTATTATTATTAAAATTATTATTATTATTATTATTATTATTATTATTATTATTATTATTATTATTATTATTATTATTATTATTATTATTATTATTATTATTATTATTATTATTATTATTATTATATTATTATTATTATTATTATTATTATTATTATTATTATTATTATTATTATTATTATTATTATTATTATTATTATTATTATTATTATTATTATTATTATTATTATTATTATTATTATTATATATTATTATTATTATTATTATTATTATTATTATTATTATTATTATTATTATTATTATTATTATTATTATTATTATTATTATTATTATTATTATTATTATTATTATTATTATTATTATTATTATTATTATTATTATTATTATTATTATTATTATTATTATTATTATTATTATTATTATTATTATTATTATTATTATTATTATTATTATTATTATTATTATTATTATTATTATTATTATTATTATTATTATTATTATTATTATTATTATTATTATTATTATTATTATTATTATTATTATTATTATTATTATTATTATTATTATTATTATTATTATTATTATTATTATTATTAATATTATAATTATTAATATTATTATTATTATTATATTATTATTATTATTATTATTATTATTATTATTATATTATTATTATTATTATTATTATTATTATTATTATTATTATTATTATTATTATTATTATTATTATTATTATTATTATTATTATTATTATTATTATTAATATTATTATATTATTATTATTATTATTATTATTATTATTATTATTATTATTATTATTATTATTATTATTATTATTATTATTATTATTATTATTATTATTATTATTATTATTATTATTATTATTATTATTATTATTATTATTATTATTATTATTATTATTATTATTATTATTATTATTATTATTATTATTATTATTATTATTATTATTAAAATTATTATTATTATTATTATTATTATTATTATTATTATTATTATTATTATTATTATTATTATTATTATTATTATTATTATTATTATTATTATTATTATTATTATTATTATTATTATTATTATTATTATTATTATTATTATTATTATTATTATTATTATTATTATTATTATTATTATTATTATTATTATTATTATTATTATTATTATTATTATTATTATTATTATTATTATTATTATTATTATTATTATATTATTATTATTATTATTATTATTATTATTATTATTATTATTATTATTATTATTATTATTATTATTATTATTATTATTATTATTATTATTATTATTATTATTATTATTTATTATTATTATTATTATTATTATTATTATTATTATTATTATTATTATTATTATTATTATTATTATTATTATTATTATTATTATTATTATTATTATTATTATTATTATTATTATTATTATTATTATTATTATTATTATTATTATTATTATTATTATTATTATTATTATTATTATTATTATTATTATTATTATTATTATTATTATTATTATTATTATTATTATTATTATTATTATTATTATTATTATTATTATTATTATTATTATTATTATTATTATTATTATTATTATATTATTATTATTATTATTATTATTATTATTATTATTATTATTATTATTATTATTATTATTATTATTATTATTATTATTATTATTATTATTATTATTATTATTATTATTATTATTATTATTATTATTATTATTATATTATTATTATTATTATTATTATTATTATTATTATTATTATTATTATTATTATTATTATTATTATTATTATTATTATTATTATTATTATTATTATTATTATTATTATTATTATTATTATTATTATTATTAATTAATAATAATAATAATATTTTAAAATTATTATTATTATTATTATTATTATTATTATTATTATTATTATTATTATTATTATTATTATTATTATTATTATTATTTTTATTATTATTATTATTATTATTATTATTATTATTATTATATTATTATTATATTTTATTATTATTATTATTATTATTATTATTATTATTATTAAAATTATTATTATTTTATTATTATTATATTATTATTATTATTATTATTATTATTATTATTATTATTATTATTATTATTATTATTATTATTATTATTATTATTATTATTATATTATTATTATTTTATTATTATTAATTATTATTATTATTATTATTATTATTATTATTATTATTATTATTATTATTATTATTATTATTATTATTATTATTATATTATTATTATTATATTATTATTATTATTATTATTATTATTATTATTATTTTTATTATTATTATTATTATTATTATTATTATTATTATTATTATTATTATTATTATTATTATTATTATTATTATTATTTTATTATTATTATTATTATTATTATATTATTATTATTATTATTATTATTATTATTATTATTATTATTATTATTATTATTATTATTATTATTATTATTATTATTATTATTATTATTATTATTATTATTATTATTATTATTATTATTATTATTATTATTATTATTATTATTATTATTATTATTATTATTATTATTATTATTATTATTATTATTATTATTATTATTATTATTATTATTATTATTATTATTATTATTATTATTATTATTATTATTATTATTATTATTATTATTATTATTATTATTATTATTTTTTATTATTATTAAAATTATTATTATTATTATTATTATTATTATTATTATTATTATTATTATTATTATTATTATTATTATTATTATTATTATTATTATTATTATTATTATTATTATTATTATTATTTTATTATTATTATTATTATTATTATTATTATTATTATTATTATTATTATTATTATTATTATTATTATTATTATTATTATTATTATTATTATTATTATTATTATTATTATTATTATTATTATTATTATTATTATTATTATTATTATTATTATTATTATTATTATTATTAAAATTATTTATTATTATTATTATTATTATTATTATTATTATTATTATTATTATTATTATTATTATTATTATTATTATTATTATTATTATTATTATTATTATTATTATTATTATTATATATATTATTATTATTATTATTATTATTATTATTATTATTATTATTATTATTATTATTATTATTATTATTATTATTATTATTATTATTATTATTATATCATTATTATTATTATTATTATTATTATTATTATTATTATTATTATTATTATTATTATTATTATTATTATTATTATTATTATTATTATTATTATTATTATTATTATTATTATTATTATTATTATTATTATTATTATTATTATTATTATTATTATTATTATTATTATTATTATTTTTATTATTATTATTATTATTATTATTATTATTATTATTATTATTATTATTATTATTATTATTATTATTATTATTATTATTATTATTATTATTATTATTATTATTATTATTATTATTATTATTATAATAATATTATTATTATTATTATTATTATTATTATTATTATTATTATTATTATTATTATTATTATTATTATTATTATTATTATTATTATTATTATTATTATTATTATTATTATTATTATTATTATTATTATTATTATTATTATTATTATTATTATTATTATTATTATTATTATTATTATTATTATTATTATTTATTATTATTATTATTATTATTATTATTATTATTATTATTATTATTATTATTATTATTATTATTATTATTATTATTATTATTATTATTATTATTATTATTATTATTATTATTATTATTATTATTATTATTATTATTATTATTATTATTATTATTATTATTATTATTATTATTATTATTATTATTATTATTATTATTATTATTATTATTATTATTATTATTATTATTATTATTATTATTATTATTATTATTATTATTATTATTATTATTATTATTATATTATTATTATTATTATTATTATTATTATTATTATTATTATTATTATTATTATTATTATTATTATTATTATTATTATTATTATTATTATTATTATTATTATTATTATTATTATTATTATTATTATTATTATTATTATTATTATTATTATTATTATTATTATTATTATTATTATTATTATTATTATTATTATTATTATTATAT
>NW_027170904.1:0-2500 GCF_036898095.1 Palaemon carinicauda
GATCCATTTTTAATTTCGTTTATAGCCGTGACAATATCTGCTTCATTAATATCTATATCCGTTACATATTCAACATTTTCTTCTCTCATTTCTGTTTCATTATTCTCATTCGCAATTCTTGGCGTGAACTCACTCTTATATTTTTCTGCTAATATGTTGCATATTTCCTTTTTTTCATTTGTTAGCCGTCCTTCAATTCTTAGAGGGCCTATTTCTATTCTCCCTTTATTCATCTTTTTTTGCATAGGAGTAAAGTACTTTGGGGTTTCTTTTTATATTTTGAAGTGTCCCTTTCTTCTAAGTCCCTTTTTTCATTTTCTTTCGACTGCATAATCTTTTGTTCTGCATTTTCTATCTTACATTTTATTTCCCTCATTTTCCACACATTTTTTTCTTTTGCAAGATTTTTCTTCCACTTTCTAATTTTCTGAAATAAGATCCTTCTGTCTCTTGGTATGCACGTCTTTTGTTTATTGTTTTTTTTTCGGTACATATTTTTCAACAATTTTTCTCCAGTATTTTGTACAGTATGTCCGTATTTACCTGTATATTATCACTTATAAATACATTTTTCCATTCTTTATTCAGTTCTTCATTCATTTCTGACCATTTTATATTCTTACTGTAAAAATTATATTTTCCATATCCTTCCCAAAGTTTTGTGCTTTTATTAATTCTATGATCACTTGCTTTGGAATGAACTATCAATTCTATGACATTGTGGTCTGAAATTCCCGTGTTATACACTATTATTTCTTTAACATAATTCACCTCATTCACAAATACTATATCTAGGACATTTTCCTTTCTTGTGGGAATGTGGTTTATTTGTTGCATATTATGTTCTAATAGCATATCTTGAAGCTTTTCAAATTGCCTCTTATCTTCTGCGCTACTATTACTCTCTTTTTTATATGTATACATGCAACCACTTTCTTCTATCCGTTCTTTCCAATCCACGAAAGGAAAGTTAAAATCTCCGGATAGGAGAATATTAAAGTCTTTCATGGTTTCTACATACATCATCTATTTTTTCTATTATTATGTCAAACTCCTTAGTATTTGAGGGTCTGTAAACTATAATATTCACTAGTTTTTTAAATTCAAATTCTACCGCAATCAATTCACATTCTGTGTTGCTGTATTTTTTCACAGACTTTTCCTTGATTTATGTCTCTTCCATATATTGCGGTTCCCCCTTGATTCCTATTTTTTCTGTCTGATCTATAAGTTTGGAAACCCTTTATCTGGTCATCACTGCCAGTCTCTTGGGAATACCATGTTCCACTTATATTTAATATATCTATTTTTTTCAATTTGGGTTAGTTCTTCTAGGAACTCTATTTTCCTTTTAGAGTTACTCGTGACTAAACCCTGAGAGAGAGAGAGAGAGAGAGAGAGAGAGAGAGAGAGAGAGAGAGAGAGACAGAGAGAGAGAGAGAGAGAGAGAGAATATGTTCTTATAGAAATACCAAAAGTTACTGATATAATTAAAAGACATAATATGATCATTTCAATCATATTCATCTCTGAGAGAGATAGAGAGAGAGAGAGAGAGAGAGAGAGAGAGAGAGAGGAGAGAGAGAGAGAGAGAATGTTTTTATAGAAATACCAAAAGTTACTGCTATAATTAAAAGAAATAATATTATCATTTCAATCACATTCATCTCTGAGAGAGAGAGAGAGAGAGAGAGAGAGAGAGAGAGAGAGAATATTCCGTATAGAAATACCAAAAGCTATTGTTATCATTCAAAGTGATAATTTTATCATCTCAATCATAATCATCTCTGAGAGAGAGAGAGAGAGGAGAGAGAGAGAGGAGAGAGAGAGAGAGAGAGAGGAGAGAGAGATAGAGAGAGAGAGAGAGAAGAGAGAGAGAGAGAGAGCAGTATCTAATTTTAATTGTCATTTGAAGTATGATACTGACCAACTAAAAGGACCCAAGTGCTTTCGGGAATTTCCTGGGAAAACGAATGTGAAATATTGCCTCATTGATTGTCAGCGTTTCCACTCTCACAAAATAAAAGGAAATTTATTCTTTTTTATTCTTTTTCTCTCTTTGTCAAATTACAGTTGAGGAAATTGATAAAATCTGCTTCGTGAAAAAGCGATGGTGGAACCAGGCGCTTTTAATTCCACTGGAGTACCCATTGCACTAAAGGCATTTTTTTTTTTTTATTTCCTCGAAATTCGAAAGGCCTCTTGGAATGGTTTCATTTAATTTCTCTCTCTCTCTCTCTCTCTCCTCTCTCTCTCTCTCTCTCTCTCTCTACGAGCAATATCCTTTCTTTCTTTACAGCAAGAAATGGAAAAAGAGGGGTACCTTAATGTATGAATATTGGAGTCTCTCTCTCTCTCTCTCTCTCTCTCTCTCTCTCTCTCTCTCTCTTACTTTGTTTACATTACATCCACATAATTAACTTTAGATAGTTGTAAAAACATATTGCAAATAGTTAAGTAAGCAGGGCATTTCATGCGTATACACATATATAATTATATA
>NW_027170904.1:20000-24205 GCF_036898095.1 Palaemon carinicauda
AGAAATTGGGGGTGTGAGAGAGAGAGAGGATTAGGAGGAACTCGTACCTTCTACTTAGAGAAGTCAAAACGGGAGCCACATTCATTTGACTTCTCTAAAACAGAACATCCAAAGTTGAACAGCCAATTCCAGCATCTCAGGAAGGAACAGGACAAAAAAAATACGAGCGAGGAAAGAAAAAGACATTCCCTGAGGACTCTTATTGTACCTGTGTCTCATTCCTGCGTCTTTTAAGGTAAAGGATATTTCATGGAATTACATTCCTTTTCTTGGGGGAGTTATATTCATGAAATGTAGCTAAATGGATCATTGTTATATGAGGATGTTGCATTAGTGTTTTTTTTCTGTTTTGATATTTATTGGAAATTATGAATTGTGCTTTCATATGTTATTAGGAAGAGATTGACTAAAGATTATTAGAATATTGTCAAATCAATGAGTATATTTAGTAGATATGAATTTGAATATTACATATTACATATATTATATATATATATATATATATATATATATAAATATATATTTATATATATATATATATATATATAAATATATATATATATATATATATATATAAATAATATATATATATATATATATATATGTATGCATTACAAAATCCATGATACTGTGACAACACAGGTGACAACACATTCCCTTGTAGTACTCAGCTGTTTACTTGAAATTCATTTGATAGGATTCCACTAACATTAACTATGCCCTTGATATGCTCATGGACAGACTTAATCAAATTTACATTTTTAAGAGGAACTCCAAAATAACGCAGGGCTCTCCACAAAATTGGGCGGTGCACACTGTCAAAGGCTTTGTCATCGTCTATAAATGCCATCAAAAGGGGATTTCTGTATTCTAAATATTGTTGTTTCACAAGTCTTCAAAGGATAATCTGGTCAGTACAACTCCTAACTTTTCTGCTTGTTCATCCATAATATTTTCATTAACCTTTCACTGTGGTCTCTTTGAAATAAGCGTACTCTATATTTTCAGGACAACCCGACGTAAGTGTAGTACCCCCTCTCTCTCTCTCTCTCTCTCTCTCTCTCTCTCTCTTTATTTTTACACACACATGTATATAAATATATATATATATATATATGTATATATATATATATATATAT
The DNA here is from genome assembly GCF_036898095.1 of Palaemon carinicauda. NCBI lineage: Eukaryota > Metazoa > Arthropoda > Malacostraca > Decapoda > Palaemonidae > Palaemon > Palaemon carinicauda. Next base: position 21,140 of record NW_027170904.1, read on the forward strand.
TTATATATATGTATATATATATATATATATATATATGTATATATATATACATATATATATATAATATATACATATCCATCTCTCTCTCTCTCTCTCTCTCTCTCTCTCTCTCTCTCTTTATATATAATATATATATATTTATATATATATATATATATATATACATATATATATACATATATACATATATATATATATATATATATACATATACATATATATATATATATATATATGTATATATATATACGTATATATATATATATATATATACGTATATATATACATATATATATATATATATATATTTACATATATATATATACATATATATATATATATATATATTTACATATATATATATACATATATATATATATATATATGTATGTATGTGTGTGTGTTTATGTATATGTATATACCTGTGTATATTATGGAAAAACATTCCTTTATTCTCATAAACATTTCTGCTCATATAATTGAATGAATTCGCCAGTCAGCTGGAAGAGAAAAACGGTGAGCAATAATGATTTTTCCTTTATGATGTGCTAAAGAGTTTTTGGAAATTTCCCAAAATCACAGCTAATGAACATTTCCAATCTCATAAAATAAAAATTATTGTATTTTCTCCATTGGTGCATCACATGGAATTGAAGAAATAAATAGAATAGTTTATGGTACAATATATAATAATTTGATTTAGATTTCTTATATATTTGTATCTACTCAAATAATTTATTTTTCGTATTAGCAAGTTACGATTTTACCATAAGAATTATTTTTTTTTTTTGGGGGGGGGGGCGTGATTTGATAGTAACAGATATCTGTTTATAATTTTGAACAAAATATGAGAGTAATATTAATAATGTTAAATATACGTAATTTTGATTTCATTTTTTATCATAGACTCGTATCGTCCTATTTTTTTTTTTCTTTTAAAGCAAAGATTGATTACATGATTAAAATCATTATCTTAATAGCGATAGATATCTGCTTATAGTTCTTTTTAAACTAGAAGAAAATATCAATAATATTGAAAGTTAATTAGTATTTTACTTTATTTTTTTTCTTATTACAAGTGTATGTCAAAACATATTTTTCGTGATAGAAAAGTAGGATTTTATCATTAGAATTAATATTGTTTTCTTATTTTTTCTTGTAATAGGGACAAATATCTGATAATAATTCTTTAACGAAATTATTTGGTGTTATTAAAAATGTTAATTATGATAATATCAATAATGTTGAAAATAGATTAATCAAGATAATAAACGTCTGTATCAGATTTCAGAAATTGTTGGATAAATTTTTAATTAGTCGAAAACTTTATTCCGGATAAACGGAATTATCATTTTCATATTTCCTAACTGTTGCAAAAATACTGCAAAAAAAATACAATTCACTTACGATTATGATTTGAGGAATATGTCATATTCATTTTGCAAAATTTTCAATGCAGAAAAAAACATGATTTTTGTCAGCGTACATTGTCATGGGAAATCATTTGTTGATGTGAAATTTTCAAGAAATGAGTTAATACTAACAGCAGGAAAATACATTCCTAACAATAACAAATAAAATTAGGTTAATTGGCAATTCTAATAAATGTTCACTATTTGTCTTGGTTATATCTGATTGTTATTATTCTTATAAATAATATTGAATTTCTTGACGGAAAATCGTATCCAGAACCTTAACATTATTTTCTCTTCCCAGAAAAAGAATTAGGATTATAAATCGAGTAAAGAATATAAAGAAATCTTTTGTTTTTTGGCATAATAAAGATTGTTTTTTAGATATGATTCAATTATAAATATTTTCAGGTTCAATAACCCTTGATAACTAATGGTTGTGGTGGTCAATTGGTAACATCCTTGCCTGACGATTGCCAGACTGGGGTTCGAGTCTCGCTCAAACTCGGTGTTTGGGGGAGCCTGTAGGTCTATCTACTGTGTCATCAGCAGCCATTGCTTGGTTATCCTTGGTCCTAGCTTAGGTGGAAAAGGGGACTATTATATAGCATTGGTACTGCTGTGAGAAAATCATATAAAATTATGATGAATGAAAGATATTTGAATAATATAATCTTATATATAAGACAATGAAAAGAAACAGGGTTAATGTAGACATGTCTACGTAATATATCATTATGATTAAAATATAATATTGATGATACATATAATAAAAAATGTAAAGAAACTATTGTAAACTAAATATGTCCAATGCAGGTACGACAGAACAGTATTATTCTTGGAATAACTTTTTTAAAGAGATGCATTATGTAAATTCTACTTCATATTATGATACGATTAAAATATAATCTTAATGTTGCGTATCATTATGACTACGTCTTCAATGCAGTGAATAAAGTTACTGATATAATTCTTCTTTCATTTTTCTTTCCAGGGAACATCGCACTAATGAAAATAACCATCCCAGAGAGATTGAGAGACGAGGAGAATTAAATCATCTCCCACCGAGTAGTGATAAGACACGTTAATCACCCCACGTCAAAGGAAATTGCCACAAGTTGAAGTTCCTCCAAAATGCCACCAGAAATGAAAATGATGAATGTGAAATGAAGGAGAATAGTATTAATGAATGAGACAATGAATAACTGTGAAATAAATGAGAATGGTGATGTTTTTCAGGAGGAATATTTGGGGCGAACAAGAGAAGTAAATGGGACGAGAGGAGGGGCCCGAAATGACATTGATTTCAGATGCAAATACATTCAGCATCCAGCGAAATGCCTAAGAGATTCGGGACTCCATCTCTAAGGGTAAGAGTTGATTACCTCTGGTGTAAATGAATCCCTTGTTCTGAAGTGCGATGCAGACCAGAGATTTGATTAAATCAATTTGTGTTATAAAATACTAGATTAAGGATTATTATTAAAATGATTGAATTGCTTAATATTATTAATATGAAACAAACTACGACTATTATTAAAATTGTTATCAAAATTATGATTATTTTGGATTTAATGTTCTTCTGCAGTGCGATGATGGCGTTAGATTAGAATAAATTAATACTGGGATCATAAGATACTAAATTACTTATTAT
>NW_027170905.1:10000-12500 GCF_036898095.1 Palaemon carinicauda
TTCCTTAATAAATTTTCTCATGAAATTGATAATGTTCAGCTCATTTTAGGTACAGACTTCGCTTATTGTATTGCAGGTACAGATACAGTTTTTGGAGGAATAAATTCATCGATGTATACCGAGTGTCATGCAGGTATTTTGTTGTCTGGTAGCATTGATTTAATGATCAAGAATATTGATAATTTAGCTGATAAGAGAGTGCCAACCTCGGCTGTTAGTAACCCATTTGAGTGTAGTTCTGCTATTCATATCCAGAGTAATTCATTTTTGCTGAACTCTAAAGTTGATATTTTTGCCGATGATGACGTTAATAATAACTTTGAGGTAAACTGTTCATTTTCTGTAATAAATGAAAGAGGTATGCTTATGGAGAAACCACTGCAACAGGCCACTGATCAACTTCTAGAGTCTGAATGCAATTATTACTTAAATTACGATCAGAATTCCTACAATGATGAAAGTATTGAACTTAATAACCAGTTGGTCGAATTTGCCATCAAAACCCTTCGTCGTAGGGAGTCTGATGGACGTATTATCGTTCCCTTGCTGTGGAATGGGAAAGTTTCTCATTTACTTTCAAAGAATGAAAATCTATCTAAGTTGATATTAAGGTCTAACCTCAAGAGACTTAAACGACATCCAGAACGTTTGCAGCTCGTTGACCAAACAATTAAGGAGCAATTGAAGGCAGGCATAATTGAACCCATTTATGATTTAGAAGTGTTTAAAAGTGAGAATCCTCAACATTCTTTTTTACCACACATGCCTATCTTTAAACTGGATAGGGATAGTACCAAATGTAGGATTGTATTTTTGTCTAACCTTAGGGATTCTTCCAATAATATATCTTTGTCACATAACCAGTGCATGTATTCAGGGCCTACGTTAAACCAAAAATTGTCATCTTCTTTTTTACAGCTTAGATTTGACCAAAAGTTACTCATATTTGACCTTAAGAAAGCCTTTAATATGTTATCCTTAACAGAAACTGATCAGTCCAAGTTGTTATTTTTTTGGTACAAAAATGTGAATCAAGGCGATTTTTCCTTATTGGCTTTTAAGAATGTAAGATTACCTTTTGGCCTTAGATGTAGTCCCTTTTTATTAATGATTTTATTATATTACATACTTGTTTTACAACCTTCAGAGGATTCTCGAATAGCAGATTTAAAGAAATCTATCTATTCCATGATTTATATGGACAATGGGGCCATTACTGCCAATACTTCAGAGGAGTTAGAGTGGTCGTATAAACAGCTTTCCAATATATTCAATCCCTATAAATTTGACATTCAGCAGGTTGTAACTAATGATTCAACTTTACAGGATGAAGTGGACCGCGAAGCCGAGGCAGCTACGCCTTTACGTAACAAGTTGTTTGGTTTAAACTGGGATCGATGTTCCGACGAAATTTTCACTAAACCAATTTTTCTTGATCCCAATGCTAATACTAAAAGGTCTCTTTTACAAACAATTGCTTCACAGTTTGACCTTTTTGGTTTTAATATGCCATTGTTTAACCGCTGTAGATTGTTCATGCATCAATTACAGTGTCAAAAGAATTTACATTGGGATCAACCATTAACGCAAGAATTGCAGAGAGAATGGATTAATATTTGCAGGCAAACCAACAGAGCTCCTCCTTTAAAAATTGCTAGGTGTGTTGGTCCACGAGATGGCAGTTATGATATTTATATTTTTTCAGATGCTAGTAAGGACATATTCGGTTGTGTACTCTATTTACAACATATTGAATCCAATCGCTTAAGCTTTATACATGCCAAAAACCGACTTGTAAATAAGCAACTTAAGAGTAAATCCATGCCCTCTCTGGAACTTAATGCAATACATTTAAGTGTTGAGTGTGCTCTTGAGATTTACAAAGATTTGTCTGGATCTGCTTGCTTAAAACCCTTAAAGGTTAATAATATTTACGTATATACTGATTCTCTCTGTGCCTTACATTGGCTGAATTCTGCTGCCTTGAAATTGGACAAATTAAATAAACATTCTCCATTTGTCGTAAACAGACTTCATAATATACAAAGAATGTGTGAAACGGTTCCTATAAAATTTAGCTTTATTTCAGGGAAAAACAATCCTGCGGACATAATCACCAGATGTGTGTCATACAACCAGTTGCAAAATTCTTGCTTTTTTTCAGGACCAAATTTAAGTATAAATGAAGTTCCAGAATTATCAACTACCATACCAGCATTTGAGATGCCCACTGAGGTTCAAGCAACTCCTTCCACAGCTCAGGTTATTGAAGTTGCTAACAATCTTATTGATATTAATAATTATTCCAATTTCAGGAAACTTGTATTGATTTTTCGCAGAATTTTCTTAGTGGTGCACAAGTGGAAGCTGAAAGCGAAAATTGCTTGCTCCCCAGTCGCTAATTACTTTGCCCAGGCTATAAATTACTTGTTAAACAATGAACAAAGAAAGCATTATCCTGAGGTATATTCTTACCTACAGCATGGTCTTAATTCCAGAA
>NW_027170906.1:0-22500 GCF_036898095.1 Palaemon carinicauda
TCAGTTTTATTTTTCCGCTTATGGTGTTTTTCCTCTTGTCAGTTTTATTTTTCCGGTGATGGTGTTTTTCCTCTGTGATTTTGATTTTTCAGCTTATGGTGTTTTTCCTCCTGTCAGTTTTATTTTTCCGCTTATGGTGTTTTTCCTCTTGTCAGTTTTATTTTTCCGCTGATGGTGTTTTTCCTCTGTCAGTTTTATTTTTCCGCTGATGGTGTTTTTCCTCTGTCAGTTTTATTTTTCCGCTTATGGTGTTTTTCCCCTGTCAGTTTTATTTTTCCGCTTATGGTGTTTTTCCTCTGTCAGTTTTATTTTTCCGCTATGGTGTTTTTCCTCTGTCAGTTTATTTTTCCGCTTATGGTGTTTTTCCTGTCAGTTTTATTTTTCCGCTTATGGTGTTTTTCCTCTGTCAGTTTTATTTTTCCGCTTATGGTGTTTTTCCTCTGTCAGTTTTTATTTTTCCGCTTATGGTGTTTTTCCTCTGTCAGTTTTGATTTTTCCGCTTATGGTGTTTTTCCTCTGTCAGTTTTATTTTTCCGCTGATGGTGTTTTTCCTCTTGTCAGTTTGATTTTTCTGCTTATGGTGTTTTTCCTCTGTCAGTTTGATTTTTCTGCTTATGGTGTTTTTCCTCTGTCAGTTTTATTTTTCCGCTTATGGTGTTTTTCCTCTGTCAGTTTTATTTTTCCGCTTACGGTGTTTTACCTCTGTCAGTTTGATTTTTCCGCTTATGGTGTTTTTCCTCTGTCAGTTTTATTTTTCCGCTTATGGTGTTTTTCCTCTGTCAGTTTTATTTTTCCGCTTATGGTGTTTTTCCTCTGTCAGTTTTATTTTTCCGCTTATGGTGTTTTTCCTCTGTCAGTTTTATTTTTCCGCTTATGGTGTTTTTCCTCTGTCAGTTTTATTTTTCCGCTTATGGTGTTTTTCCTCTGTCAGTTTTATTTTTCCGCTTATGGTGTTTTTCCTCTGTCAGTTTTGTTTTTCCGCTTATGGTGTTTTTCCTCTGTCAGTTTTATTTTTCCGCTTATGGTGTTTTTCCTCTGTCAGTTTTATTTTTCCGCTTATGGTGTTTTTCCTCTGTCAGTTTGATTTTTCCGCTTATGGTGTTTTTCCTCTGTCAGTTTTATTTTTCCGCTTATGGTGTTTTTCCTCTGTCAGTTTTATTTTTCCGCTTATGGTGTTTTTCCTCTGTCAGTTTTATTTTTCCGCTTATGGTGTTTTTCCTCTGTCAGTTTTATTTTTCCGCTTATGGTGTTTTTCCTCTGTCAGTTTTATTTTTCCGCTTATGGTGTTTTTCCTCTGTCAGTTTATTTTTCCGCTTATGGTGTTCTTTCCTCTGTCAGTTTTGTTTTTCCGCTTATGGTGTTTTTCCTCTGTCAGTTTGATTTTTCCGCTTATGGTGTTTTTCCTCTGTCAGTTTGATTTTTCCGCTTATGGTGTTTTTCCTCTGTCAGTTTTGTTTTTCCGCTTATGGTGTTTTTCCTCTGTCAGTTTTGTTTTTCCGCTGATGGTGTTTTTCCTCTGTCAGTTTTGTTTTTCCGCTTATGGTGTTTTTCCTCTGTCAGTTTTGTTTTTCCGCTTATGGTGTTTTTCCTCTGTCAGTTTTGTTTTTCCGCTTATGGTGTTTTTCCTCTGTCAGTTTTGATTTTTCCGCTTATGGTGTTTTTCCTCTGTCAGTTTTATTTTTCCGCTTATGGTGTTTTTCCTCTGTCAGTTTGATTTTTCCGCTTATGGTGTTTTTCCTCTGTCAGTTTTATTTTTCCGCTTATGGTGTTTTTCCTCTGTCAGTTTGATTTTTCCGCTTATGGTGTTTTTCCTCTGTCAGTTTATTTTTCCGCTTATGGTGTTTTTCCTCTTGTCAGTTTTATTTTTTCCGCTTATGGTGTTTTTCCTCTGTCAGTTTGATTTTTCCGCTTATGGTGTTTTTCCTCTGTCAGTTTTATTTTTCCGCTTATGGTGTTTTTCCTCTTGTCAGTTTTATTTTTCCGCTTATGGTGTTTTTCCTCTGTCAGTTTATTTTTCCGCTTATGGTGTTTTTCCTCTGTCAGTTTTATTTTTCCGCTTATGGTGTTTTTCCTCTGTCAGTTTTATTTTTCCGCTTATGGTGTTTTTCCTCTGTCAGTTTATTTTTCCGCTTATGGTGTTTTTCCTCTGTCAGTTTTATTTTTCCGCTATGGTGTTTTTCCTCTGTCAGTTTTATTTTTCCGCTTATGGTGTTTTTCCTCTGTCAGTTTATTTTTCCGCTTATGGTGTTTTTCCTCTTGTCAGTTTTATTTTTCCGCCTATGGTGTTTTTCCTCTGTTTTATTTTTCCGCTTATGGTGTTTTTCCTCTTATCAGTTTTATTTTTCCGCTTATGGTGTTTTTCCTCTGTCAGTTTTATTTTTCCGCTTATGGTGTTTTTCCTCTGTCAGTTTTATTTTTCCGCTTATGGTGTTTTTCCTCTGTCAGTTTTATTTTTCCGCTTATGGTGTTTTTCCTCTGTCAGTTTTATTTTTCCGCTTATGGTGTTTTTCCTCTGTCAGTTTTATTTTTCCGCTTATGGTGTTTTTCCTCTGTCAGTTTTATTTTTCCGCTTATGGTGTTTTTCCTCTGTCAGTTTTATTTTTCCGCTTATGGTGTTTTTCCTCTGTCAGTTTTATTTTTCCGCTTATGGTGTTTTTCCTCTGTCAGTTTGATTTTTCCGCTTATGGTGTTTTTCCTCTGTCAGTTTTATTTTTCCGCTTATGGTGTTTTTCCTCTGTCAGTTTTATTTTTCCGCTTATGGTGTTTTTCCTCTGTCAGTTTGATTTTTCCGCTTATGGTGTTTTTCCTCTGTCAGTTTGATTTTTCCGCTTATGGTGTTTTTCCTCTTGTCAGTTTTATTTTTCCGCTATGGTGTTTTTCCTCTGTCAGTTTGATTTTTCCGCTTATGGTGTTTTTCCTCTGTCAGTTTATTTTTCCGCTTATGGTGTTTTTCCTCTGTCAGTTTTATTTTTCCGCCTATGGTGTTTTTCCTCTGTTTTATTTTTCCGCTTATGGTGTTTTTCCTCTTATCAGTTTTATTTTTCCGCTTATGGTGTTTTTCCTCTGTCAGTTTTATTTTTCCGCTTATGGTGTTTTTCCTCTGTCAGTTTTATTTTTCCGCTTATGGTGTTTTTCCTCTGTCAGTTTTATTTTTCCGCTTATGGTGTTTTTCCTCTGTCAGTTTTATTTTTCCGCTTATGGTGTTTTTCCTCTGTCAGTTTTATTTTTCCGCTTATGGTGTTTTTCCTCTGTCAGTTTTATTTTTCCGCTTATGGTGTTTTTCCTCTGTCAGTTTTATTTTTCCGCTTATGGTGTTTTTCCTCTGTCAGTTTTATTTTTCCGCTTATGGTGTTTTTCCTCTGTCAGTTTGATTTTTCCGCTTATGGTGTTTTTCCTCTGTCAGTTTTATTTTTCCGCTTATGGTGTTTTTCCTCTGTCAGTTTTATTTTTCCGCTTATGGTGTTTTTCCTCTGTCAGTTTGATTTTTCCGCTTATGGTGTTTTTCCTCTGTCAGTTTTATTTTTCCGCTTATGGTGTTTTTCCTCTTGTCAGTTTTATTTTTCCGCTATGGTGTTTTTCCTCTGTCAGTTTTATTTTTCCGCTTATGGTGTTTTTCCTCTGTCAGTTTTATTTTTCCGCTTATGGTGTTTTTCCTCTTGTCAGTTTTATTTTTCCGCCTATGGTGTTTTTCCTCTGTTTTATTTTTCCGCTTATGGTGTTTTTCCTCTTGTCAGTTTTATTTTTCCGCTTATGGTGTTTTTCCTCTTGTCAGTTTTATTTTTCCGCTTATGGTGTTTTTCCTCTTGTCAGTTTTATTTTTCCGCTTATGGTGTTTTTCCTCTTGTCAGTTTTATTTTTCCGCTTATGGTGTTTTTCCTCTTGTCAGTTTTATTTTTCCGCTTATGGTGTTTTTCCTCTTGTCAGTTTTATTTTTCCGCTTATGGTGTTTTTCCTCTTGTCAGTTTTATTTTTCCGCTTATGGTGTTTTTCCTCTGTCAGTTTTATTTTTCCGCTTATGGTGTTTTCCTCTTCTCAGTTTTATTTTTCAGCTTATGGTGTTTTTTCTCTTTTCAGTTTTATTTTTCCGGTTATGGTGTTTTTCCTGTCAGTTTTATTTTTCCGCTTATGGTGTTTTACTCTGTCAGTTTTATTTTTCCGCTTATGGTGTTTTCCTTTGTCAGTTTTATTTTTCCGCGTATGGTGTTTTTCCTCTGTCAGTTTTATTTTTCCGCTTATGGTGTTTTTCCCCTGTCAGTTTTATTTTTCCGCTTATGGTGTTTTCCTCTGTCAGTTTTATTTTTTCGCTGATGGTGTTTTTCCTCTGTCAGTTTTATTTTTCCGCTTATGGTGTTTTTTATGCATAAATTAAGGTGGTTTTGTGGAATTGAACAATGACTGAAATAATAGTACCAATTCCCTAATATCGCAAGAGGGTCTGCCCCTCTTTTATTCTTCTCCTGTACTTCTCTTTCTCCCTATTTCCTTAATCTTTCCCATCCCGAGTACCAGTCTTTGAGCTATAGACTGGATTGTATCCAGGGGTACTCTTCCTTCCCCCATATTCCCCACTTCCCTATTCTTATTATTATTATAAGGTTGTTTTAAACCTCTTTTTTTTCTTAAACCCCAGCAAAACCTCTTTAGAAAGGTTATTCTTTTTATTATACAAAACCAGAAAAGGGGTTAAAATACTTATTGTTTATGAAATAAGTGCCCTGTTATTATAATAAAACACATTTCGAAATTATAAAAAAAACTTTTTTTTTAGTTTGAGGCTAAATCTTAATAAAGCCACTTTGTTCTTTTTATCATAAAATGCTAGAAAGAATTTTAAAAACCTAATTGCTTATGAAATAATTCCCCATTAATTATAAATCCCCGTTTCAAAATTATAAAACCTAAATTTTTTTAGTTAGAAATCTACAAAACTCAGCCAAATCTGTTCGAAAAGACTTCATTTTCATCATACATAAGACTGGAAAAAGTTTAAAAGGCTTATTGTTAATGAAATAAGTCCCAGTTATCACGAAGCCACTTTTCAAAATTATAAAAACTAAATTGTTTTAGTTTGTAGAAATCTACAAAACTCAGCAAAATCTTTTTGAAAAGACGTTTCATTTTAGCATACATAAAACTAGAAAAAGTTGAAAAGACATATTGTTAATGAAATAGGTCCCCTATTATTATAATAATGCCACATTTTAAAATTATATAAACATTACATTTATATCAGTTTGAGGTAACAATCTACAAAAAGTAATAAAAAAAAAACTATCTGAATAATTGTTGAAAAATTAAATGGCCTTCATAAAGTAGATATAATTTAAGATGTTACATAAAATTACCGCCAATAATAACAATTATGTAAAATACTTACATAAATAATACGTAAAAAATACATATTTTATCTTCCTTTCAGTCAAATATTTTGAATTTATGATTTGCATTCATAAAGTAAGTACAATTTAATGTTACATAAAATTACAGCCAGTAATAACACTTACGTAAAATACTTACATAAATAAAACTCCAAAAATACACATATTATCTGCCTTTCTCTCAAATGTTCTAAATTTATGATCTCCTTTTGGGCACGAGACCCTCTCCTTCCTCAACATATCCGTATTATACCTTCCAGTGCGTTTTATATTAAACTGGTTCTATTTATTTGATGTTTATCTTAAGCCTTTGTTATTGCATCTGCCAGGTACAAAGGAAGGTTTATTGTCTGAAAGGCCTTTGGGGCTATAAAGCCTCCTGGTAACCTGATTACATTATCTATCTATATATAAATATATACATAGTGTAATATATATATATATATATATATATATATATATATTAGTATAAGAAGTTCATACAGGTAAAGGATCATTCAGGATAATTTGAACAGGGTGTGGTCATGTGGAGAGAATTATATATATATATATATATATATATATATATATATATACATATATATATATATTAGTATGAGAAGTTCATACAGGTAAATGATCATTCAGAATAATTTGAACAGGGTGTGGTCATGTGGAGAGAATGGAAGTCGGCGGGTAATTGAAAGGAGTGTTTAGTTCGCAAATGCCAGGAAGTAATAGGAAAGGAAGGACTTGAAAGAGCTGGATAGATGCAGTAATTGAGTCAAGAGGTAAAGGTGTACCTCAAGGCTAATAAATAGTGAATGTGTGCAAAATAAGTTGAATGGTGCAATGCTTGTAGGGGGTTTCAACACCCTAGTAGTGATGCTTCTCTGGCTTGTATGAAGAGACTGTTACGTTAAACTTAACAATACAAATATGACAGATAAGAGAGGGCTCATGGTTTTAAACAGATTCTGCCACTGGCGACACGTCTCCATTAATCACCGGCTTCTTCTCTAACCCCTTTTCCTGGCAGTGTGGAACAAATGTTAGAAATTAACCAATTCACATATAAATACAGACAGATAAGAAACCCAAAGACAGACGGTAAGGAGATCTAGCAGGGTTGTAGAAAGAAAACAAGCTGGTGATGTGTGGAGATGTGGCAACAGTGGGGGAATCCATTTAAAACCATGTGCCCTCCCCTATCGGCCATTTTTCGCTGCGTTGAGTGAAGTATCTTTCTAGGTCCAATGAATTTTTAAGTTGCAAATAGTAATTGAGGTTTATGCCTTAATTAGACACATACACATTTACACAATTACACATTATATGCACACACATGTATAATATTTATTATTAATGTTATTTACTTATATTTTATGCGTTATTTTACACACTTATGTTGAGAAAGTTTGCTTAGCACTGAGATTAACTTTGACGCATGTCCTATATAAAAAGTTTGTAGTTATTATAATGAATTGATAATAATACCAATCCTTTCTTAAACATTGATGACACCCTGAAGGAGTAATAAAATTCCCACACATCACACGAATACCGCCACATCTTAACACCCAAAATACAAATACACATAAAGCCAAAATGTCTGAAAGCTCCAAAAAATCACAAGATGGCAAACATATTATTTTGGAGGAGTTTGAAATAAATCCAGAGTAGAGAGGAGGAGATAAGAAGGAGAGAAAGGGATGGGGAGAGGGAGGGGGTTGTTGGATAAAGAAGGAGGAGGATATAGGTGCCCCTATCTCCAGAGCCAGCCACTCTTATCCATCATTGTTTGACGAAGCGGAGACCTCCCTCTTTTTTTCTTTCTCTCTTTCAGCGCCTATCGGCTTTTCGTGTCCCCGTCTCTACAGCTGTACAAACAAAAGCTCTGGCGATGGAACATTTTTCAGTTGTAGGCCCCTCTTCCCCCCCCCCTCTTTCTTTTCTGCAGGCCATATCCCCTCCCCCTTCAATTCTCCTAAAACCCCCAGGCCCTCTGCCTCCCTCTTCAATTACACTACACCTCCAAGCCCACTGCCTCCCTCTTCAATTCCCCTACACCTCCAAGCCCACTACCTCCCTCTTCAATTCCCCGACACCTCCAACCCCACTGCCTCCCTCTTCAATTCCCCTACACCTCCAAGCCCACTACCTCCCTCTTCAATTCCCCGACACCTCCAACCCCACTGCCTCCCTCTTCAATTCCCCTACACCTCCAAGCCCACTGCCTGGCTCTTCAATTTCCCTACACCTCCAAGCCCACTGCATCCCTATTCAATTCCCCTACACCTCCAAGCCCACTGCCTCCCTTTTTAATTCCCCTACACCTCCATATCCACTGCCTCCCTCTTGAATTCCCCTACACCTCCAAGCCCACTGCTTCCCTCTTCAATTCCCCTACATCTCCAAGCCCACTGCCTTTTTCAATTCCCCTACACCTCCAAGCCCACTGCCTCCATCTTCAATTCCTGTACACCTCCAAGCCCACTACCTTCAATTCCCATACACCTCCAAGCCCACTGCTTCCCTCTTCAATTCCCCTATACCTCCAAGCCCACTGCCTCCCTTTTCAATTCCCCTACACCTCCAAGCCCACTGCCTCCCTCTTCAATTCCCATACACCCCCAAGGCCAGTGCCTCCCTCTTCAATTCCCCTACATCTCCAAGCCCACTGCATCCCTCTTCAATTCCCCTACACCTCCAAGCCCACTGCTTCCCTCTTCAATTCCCCTACACCTCCAAGCCCACTGCCTTCTTCAATTCCCATACACCTCCAAGCCCACTGCATCCCTCTTCAATTCACCTACACCTCCAAGCCCACTGCTTCCCTCTTCAATTCCCCTACACCTCCAAGCCCACTGCCTTCTTCAATTCCCATACACCTCCAAGCCCACTGCCTTCTTCAATTCCCATACACCTCCAAGCCCACTGCATCCCTCTTCAATTCCCCTACACCTCCAAGCCCACTGCCTTCTTCAATTCCCATACACCTCCAAGCCCACTGCCTTCTTCAATTCCCATACACCTCCAAGCCCACTGCATCCCTCTTCAATTCCCCTACACCTCCAAGCCCACTGCTTCCCTCTTCAATTCCCCTACACCTCCAAGCCCACTGCCTTCTTCAATTCCCATACAGCTCCAAGCCCACTGCTTCCCTCTTCAATTCCCTTACACCTCCAAGCCCACTGCCTTTTTCAATTCCCATAAACCTCCAAGCCCACTGCCTCCCTCTTCAATTCCCTCACGCTTCCAAGCCCACTGCCTCCCTCTTCAATTCCCATACACCTCCAAGCCCACTGCCTTCTTCAATTCCCATACAGCTCCAAGCCCACTGCTTCCCTCTTCAATTCCCTTACACCTCCAAGCCCACTGCCTTTTTCAATTCCCATAAACCTCCAAGCCCACTGCCTCCCTCTTCAATTCCCTCACGCTTCCAAGCCCACTGCCTCCCTCTTCAATTCCCATACACCTCCAAGCCCACTGCCTTCTTCAATTCCCATACAGCTCCAAGCCCACTGCTTCCCTCTTCAATTCCCTTACACCTCCAAGCCCACTGCCTTTTTCAATTCCCATACACCTCCAAGCCCACTGCTTCCCTCTTCAATTCCCATACACCTCCAAGCCCACTGCCTTCTTCAATTCCCATACAGCTCCAAGCCCACTGCTTCCCTCTTCAATTCCCTTACACCTCCAAGCCCACTGCCTTTTTCAATTCCCATACACCTCCAAGCCCACTGCCTCCCTCTTCAATTCCCTCACGCTTCCAAGCCCACTGCCTCCCTCTTCAATTCCCCTACACCTCCAAGCCCATTGCCTCCTTTTTCAATTCCCCTACATCTCCAAGCCCATTGCCTCTCTTTTCAATTCCTATACACCTCCAAGCCCACTGCCTCCCTCTTCAATTCCCCCACACCTCCAAGCCCACTGCCTTCTTCAATTCCCATACACCTCCAAGCCCACTGCTTCCCTCTTCAATTCCCCTACACCTCCAAGCCCACTGCCTTCTTCAATTCCCATACACCTCCAAGCCCACTGCTTCCCTCTTCAATTCCCTTACACCTCCAAGCCCACTGCATCCCTCTTCAATTCCCCCACACCTCCAAGCCCACTGCCTTCTTCAATTCCCATACACCTCCAAGCCCACTGCCTCCCTCTTCAATTCCCATACACCTCCAAGCCCATGGCCTCCCTCTTCAATTCCCATACACCTCCAAGCCCACTGCCTCCCTCTTCAATTCCCATACACCTCCAAGCCCATGGCCTCCCTCTTCAATTCCCCCACACCTCCAAGCCCACTGCCTTTTTCAATTCCCATACACCTCCAAGCCCACTGCCTCCCTCTTCAATTCCCTCACGCTTCCAAGCCCACTGCCTCCCTCTTCAATTCCCATACACCTCCAAGCCCACTGCCTTCTTCAATTCCCATACAGCTCCAAGCCCACTGCTTCCCTCTTCAATTCCCTTACACCTCCAAGCCCACTGCCTTCTTCAATTCCCATACACCTCCAAGCCCACTGCTTCCCTCTTCAATTCCCTTACACCTCCAAGCCCACTGCCTCCCTCTTCAATTCCCCCACACCTCCAAGCCCACTGCCTTCTTCAATTCCCATACACCTCCAAGCCCACTGCCTCCCTCTTCAATTCCCATACACCTCCAAGCCCACTGCCTTCTTCAATTCCCATACACCTCCAAGCCCACTGCTTCCCTCTTCAATTCCCCCACACCTCCAAGCCCACTGCCTTCTTCAATTCCCATACACCTCCAAGCCCACTGCTTCCCTCTTCAATTCCCCTACACCTCCAAGCCCACTGCCTTCTTCAATTCCCATACACCTCCAAGCCCACTGCTTCCCTCTTCAATTCCCTTACACCTCCAAGCCCACTGCATCCCTCTTCAATTCCCATACACCTCCAAGCCCAGTGCCTTCTCCAATTCCCATACACCTCCAAGCCCACTGCCTTTTTCAATTCCCCTACACCTCCAAGCCCACTGCCTTCAATTCCCATACACCTCCAAGCCCACTGCTTCCCTCTTCAATTCCCCTACACCTCCAAGCCCACTGCCTTCTTCAATTCCCATACACCTCCAAGCCCACTGCTTCCCTCTTCAATTCCCCCACACCTCCAAGCCCACTGCCTTCTTCAATTCCCATACACCTCCAAGCCCACTGCTTCCCTCTTCAATTCCCCTACACCTCCAAGCCCACTGCCTTCTTCAATTCCCATACACCTCCAAGCCCACTGCTTCCCTCTTCAATTCCAGTACACCTCCAAGCCCAGTGCCTTCTTCAATTCCCATACAGCTCCAAGCCCACTGCTTCCCTCTTCAATTCCCCTACACCTCCAAGCCCACTGCCTTCTTCAATTCCCATACACCCCCAAGCCCACTGCTTCCCTCTTCAATTCCAGTACACCTCCAAGCCCAGTGCCTTCTTCAATTCCCATACAGCTCCAAGCCCACTGCTTCCCTCTTCAATTCCCCCACACCTCCAAGCCCACTGCCTTCTTCAATTCCCATACAGCTCCAAGCCCACTGCATCCCTCTTCAATTCCCATACACTCCCAAGCCCACTGCTTCCCTCTTCAATTCCAGTACACCTCCAAGCCCACTGCCTTCTTCAATTCCCATACACCTCCAAGCCCACTGCTTCCCTCTTCAATTCCCCCACACCTCCAAGCCCACTGCCTTCTTCAATTCCCATACACCTCCAAGCCCACTGCTTCCCTCTTCAATTCCCCCACACCTCCAAGCCCACTGCCTTCTTCAATTCCCATACAGCTCCAAGCCCACTGCTTCCCTCTTCAATTCCCCCACACCTCCAAGCCCACTGCCTTCTTCAATTCCCCTACACCCCCAAGCCCACTGCTTCCCTCTTCAATTCCCCCACACCTCCAAGCCCACTGCCTTCTTCAATTCCCATACACCTCCAAGCCCACTGCTTCCCTCTTCAATTCCCCTACACCTCCAAGCCCACTGCCTTCTTCAATTCCCATACACCTCCAAGCCCACTGCTTCCCTCTTCAATTCCCCTACACCTCCAAGCCCACTGCCTCCCTCTTCAATTCCCATACACCTCCAAGCCCAGTGCCTTCTCCAATTCCCATACACCTCCAAGCCCACTGCTTCCCTCTTCAATTCCAGTACACCTCCAAGCCCAGTGCCTTCTTCAATTCCCCCACACCTCCAAGCCCACTGCCTTCTTCAATTCCCATACACCTCCAAGCCCACTGCTTCCCTCTTCAATTCCCATACACCTCCAAGCCCAGTGCCTTCTCCAATTCCCATACACCTCCAAGCCCACTGCTTCCCTCTTCAATTCCCCTACACCTCCAAGCCCATGGCCTCCCTCTTCAATTCCCCTACACCCCCAAGCCCACTGCTTCCCTCTTCAATTCCCATACACCTCCAAGCCCAGTGCCTTCTCCAATTCCCATACACCTCCAAGCCCACTGCTTCCCTCTTCAATTCCCCTACACCTCCAAGCCCAGTGCCTTCTCCAATTCCCATACACCTCCAAGCCCACTGCTTCCCTCTTCAATTCCCCTACACCTCCAAGCCCACTGCCTTCTTCAATTCCCATACAGCTCCAAGCCCACTGCTTCCCTCTTCAATTCCCCTACACCTCCAAGCCCACTGCTTCCCTCTTCAATTCCCCTACACCTCCAAGCCCACTGCTTCCCTCTTCAATTCCCCTACACCTCCAAGCCCACTGCTTCCCTCTTCAATTCCCCTACACCTCCAAGCCCACTGCCTTCTTCAATTCCCATACAGCTCCAAGCCCACTGCTTCCCTCTTCAATTCCCCTACACCTCCAAGCCCATGGCCTCCCTCTTCAATTCCCCTACATCTCCAAGCCCACTGCCTCCTTCTTCAATTCCCCTACACCTCCGAGCCCACTGCCTCCCTCTTCAATTCCCCTACACCTCCAAGCCCATGGCCTCCCTCTTCAATTCCCCTACACCCCCAAGCCCACTGCTTTCCTCTTCAATTCCCCTACACCTCCAAGCCCACTGCCTCCCTCTTCAATTCCCCTACACTTCTATCCCCACTTCCAAATTTTCTATCCTTATTTTTCACCATCGTATGGTGACACAACTTGATGTTTCACTTTTGTGGCACTGTAGACATTTTGACTCTCAACTCCTTTCGTTTTGTTTTCTCACTTGAAAATAATATCACTTGTAATCAAACTAAAACAAGTGATTATTTTGATAAGTCATACTTTTAAAGTAGTTATATTCCACTTTGGTAGGTCATTTTTTAGTAATTGCTGGATAGGTTAATGTGGTAGTTATTATTATTATTATTATTATTATTATTATTATTATTATTATTGTTGTTGTTGTTGTTTTTATTATTTTATTATTATTATTATTATTATTAATATTATTACAAGCTTAGCCATAACCCTAGTTGGAAAAGCATAATGCTATTAGCCCAAGGGCTCCAACGGGAAAAGTAGCTCAGTGAGGAAAGGAAACAAGGAAAGAAATAAGATGAAATTAGAATATTTTAAGAACAGTAACAACATTAAATTAGATCTTTTATATATAGATATGAAAGATAATGCTTTCTCTCTCTCTCTCTCTCTCTCTCTCTCTCTCTCTCTCTCTCTCTCTCTCTCTCTCTCTCTCTCTCCGTTTTAATTATTTGAATGATATCAGGCAGGTTACTGGTGATATAATTTCGTCTTTAACGAAATGAGATTTTCAAATCACTATATGACTTCTAATTACTCACAAAATTACGTATATATCAAAGCACAAAGGACATTTTTTATTTCAGGTTGCACCATGCTTCCAACGAAAGAGGAAGCCCTCATAATTCACAGAGAATTAGCATAAAATATTCTGAATACTGGTAGCGGGGGTAATAACAATCATATATTTCGGTATTTACGTCAGTGTAGCCAACGTCGAACGAAGGTTGAATTATACGAGGCGTGACCAGAGGCATATTATAATTTGCATGGTTCTGGATCCCAGCTGACTCGTTATTCATTTGGGCAAGAACGGCACGTTCGGGATCGTACCCTGTTTCCTGGCAAAATGTATAATATACATTTTTATTCACTAAATAAGGTACAGTTGGTTTTATTCATTCCGGGAGACTGACCGAGAAGCTGAGGAGACGTCAATGTATCGGTGTTGATGAAGCCGACTGTACGATCCTAGTTGGATAAGTAGGATGCTGTAAGCACAACGGCTCCAATAAGGAAAAGTAGCTCTGTGAGGATAGGAAATAAGGAAATAGATAAAGTATATGAAAAGTACTTTTTCTTTACTAGCTAAGCTACAACCCTAGTTGGTTAAGCAGGATGCTATAAGCCCAAGGAGTGCAATAGGAAAAGAATAATTCAGTTATGAAAGGAAATAAAGAAATAAATAAAGTAAAGGAAATGAGGAAATAGATAAATTACATGAGTACATTTCTCTAACTAGCTAAGCAACAACTCTAGTTGGATAAGCAGGATGCTATAACCCCAAGGGCTCCATCAGGTAAAATAGCTCAGTTAGGAAAGAAAATAAGGAAATGGAGAAGCCATAGGAAAAGTAATGAATTCAGAATATAAAAATATCTTTGATAAATGTCAAAGACTCATGTTAGTCTGTTCAACATAAATATATAAAGCTATTTTGTTTAGACAGCCAATCCTTCTGAATGAATCTAAACTACTTTATGGGTGCTTATATATATATATGGTCAGTCTCTAGGGCGTTGTCCTGCTTGATAAGGCAATGTAACTGTCCCTTGCCTCTGCCATTCATGAGCGACCTTTAAACCAATAATCATTTAAAGAGTTAACTCCAGTGGAAAAAGCGTTGAAAAAACACTAGAAAAAATGGCAATTCTTTTTTTTTATCATTATTTTATATCTATTACTAATATTACATGTCTGTATTGAACATTTTACTCATTGTGAAAATGGCCTTTTTTCATAAAATATTGCGCTTAACAAAATCATATTCTTCTTTGATAATATAAAATTAAAAGAATATATAGGGAGATCTTAGATCATTTATTCCATCATTTATGGATGTGCAGATAACCATATATAGCCTGAAAAATAATTATATAGCAGACAAGTAAAAGAATTGATTGTGTATTATAGCACCTTCAATTTATTCAATTTATTTTATATTAAAAAAATTTACTGTTTCAGTAAATGAACAACTAAACTTTTTATAAGTGAAAGAATTGATTGTGTATAACAACACCTTAAATTTATTTTCAATTATTTTATTTTACTGTTTTAGTAAATGAACGACCAAATTTTTTATAAGTGAAAGAATTGTGTATTATAACACCTTAAATTTATTTCCAATTAATTTTTTTCTAACTGTTCTAGTAAATGAACGACCAAACTTTTTATAAGTAAAATAATTGATTGTGTATTATAGCACCTTCAATTTTTTCAATTTATTTTGTCAATTTATTTTGTATTAAAAAAAAAAATACTGTTTTAGTAAATGAACGACCAAACCCTATAAGTGAAAGAATTGACTGTGTATTATAGAACCTTAAATTTTTTCAATTTATTTTGTATTAAAAAAATTAGTTTTAGTAAATGAACGACCGAACTTTTTATAAGTGAAAGAATTGACTGTGTATTATAGAACCTTAAATTTTTTCAATTTATTTTATATTAAAAAAATTAGTTTTAGTAAATGAACGACCGAACTTTTTATAAGTGAAAGAATTGATTGTGTGTTATAACACCTTCAATTTATTCAATTTATTTTATATTACAAAAAAATTCACTGTTGTAGTAAATGAACTACCAAACTTTCTATAAGTGAAAGAATTGATTGTGTGTTATAACACCTTCAATTTATTCAATTTATTTTATATAACAAAAAAAATCACTGTTTTAGTAAATGAACGACCAAACTTTCTATAAGTGAAAGAATTGATTGTGTATAATAACACCTTAAACTTATTTTCAATTGATTCTTTTTTTTTTTTTTTTTTTTACTGTTTTAGTAAATGAACGCCCCAAACTTTTTATAAGTGAAAGAATTGATTGTGTATAATAACACCTTAAACTTATTTTCAATTAATTTTTTTTTATCATTTTAGTAAATGAACGACCAAACTTTTTCTAAATGAAAGAATTGTGTATTATAACACCTTAAATTTATTTCCAATTAATTTGTTTGTATTATTTTAGTAAATGAACAACCAAACTTTTTATAAGTGAAAGAATTGTGTATTATAACACCTTAAATTTATTTTCAATTAATTTTTTTTTTTTTACTGTTTTAGTAAATGAACGCCCCAAACTTTTTATAAGTAAAAGAATTGATTGTGTATTATAACACCTTAAATTAATTTTCAATCAATTAATTTTTTTTTTTTTTTTTTTTTTTTTTTTTTTTTTTTTTTTTTTTTTAGTAAATGAACGCCACAAACATTTTTTTTTTATCTCTCTAAGAGGAAAGATCGACTGCCGGAATAGTAATTTGCAGCAGGTCTGTTATTCCTTTTGAATAATGTCCCCTTTGGAATATATCAGATTAGTTTATATCCCGGAATGAATTGCTGGCTAAGAGGAGTTGTTTGTATGCAAATTTTTGCGACAACTATCACGATTTTGCAACGTCGACATGTTGTGGACGTGTTAGGGGTGAAAACAGTATTGTTTTTTTTTTCTTTTTGTCTAAAAATGTCTTTTTGAGTCTTTTCGGAAGGATTTTCATGATCTTATAAGAGATTGGTAAAGTCAATAAGTGCAAGAATGAATTCATTTATTCTCTCTCCTCTCTCCTCTCTCTCTCTCTCTCTCTCCCTCCTCTCTCTCTCTCCTCTCTCTCTCTCTCCTCTCTCTCTCTCTCTCTCTGAGGTTTTACATCTTCCATCTTATCTCAAATATACAACAAATAATTTCACTTATTGTCTCTCTCTCTCCTCTCTCTCTCTCTCTCTCTCTCTCTCTCTCTCTCTCTCTCTCTCTCTCTCTCTCTCTCTCTCTCTCCTTGATAAGAGATTGGTAAAGACTCTCTCTCTCTCTCTCTCTCTCTCTCTCTCTCTCTCTCTCTCTCTCTCTCTCTCCTTGATAAGAGATTGGTAAAAGACTCTCTCTCTCTCTCTCTCTTCTCTCTCTCTCTCTCTCTCTCTCTCTCTCTCTCTCTCTCTCTCTCTCTCTCTCTCTCTCTCCTTGATAAGAGATTGGTAAAGACTCTACTCTCTCTCTCTCTCTCTCTCTCTCTCTCTCTCTCTCTCTCTCTCTCTCTCTCTCTCTCTCTCTCTCTCAAGTTTCTGATTTGAGAAACATTACTAGTCGTACTCCCATTTCTAATTCCCAAAAACTACTTAATACGAAACACTACCAAAAAGGTAAATGCAAATACTAATAGCTTCCGAAGTGACTCTACTACACACACAACTTAGAATCATCAAAGTCGTTCCTGATTCCATGTTTTGTTGGCACTTGTGAATAAAAGAAGAGAATCGTTATTATCTTTCGCAGACATTAGCATAGAGTATTTCTGCTTAAGTCTGCTATCGTGGGTGAAATGCGGGAAAGATCTGAAATGATCTATTCGACCAAAATCGAAGTTATAATTTATGTACATTGGAGTATCAGATCATTTGTCAGTCTTATATTTGAAGGTACATTAAACAGTCACTGGGTGGGTTGTGGTGGCAGATGTGGTAACGTCTCCGTCTGGTGAATCGCCAGACTGGGTTCGAGTCCCGCCCCAAACTAGTTAGTTTATTTGATCACTGGAACCTCACCATCCTGGTGAGCTAAGGATGGGGGGGGGGAGCCTATAGGTCTATCTGCTGAGTCATTAGCAGCCTTTGTCTGGTACTCCTTGGTCCTAGCTTGGGTGGAGAGAGCGGCTTGGGCTTTCCATTGACACGCACTGAATAGAACGTCATTGCTATCTTGGTGAGATTGAAAAATAATTTCATATTTGAAAATAAAATCTTTTTGATTCCAAAAAAAGTATTTTATATTTTCAAAAAATCTTTTTGATTCCATAAAAAGTATTTTTATATTTTTCAAAAACCCTTTTGATTCCGAAAAAAAGTATTTTATATTTTTAAAAAATCCTTTTGAATAAAAAAAAAGTATTTTATTTAATATATTTTAAAGTCTTTTTGATTCCAAAAAAAGTATTTTATATTTTTAAAAAAAGACTTTTCTTTGATTCCAAAAAAAGTATTTTATATTTTAAAAAAAAATCTTTTTGATTCCAAAAAAAAGTATTTTATGTTCTTAAAAAATCTTTTTGATTCCTAAAAAAAGTATTTTATATTTAAAAAAAATCTTTTTGATTAAAAAAAAACATTTTTTTGGAATCTAAAAGATTTTTTGAAAATGTAAAATACTTTTTTTTAATCAAAAAGATTTTTTTAAAAATATAAAATAATTTTTTGGGAATCAAAAAGATATTTTTTTAAATATATTTTTAAAAGATCCTTTTGATTCCAAAAAAAAGTATTTTATATTTTCAAAAAATCCTTTTGATTCCCCAAAAAAAAGTATTTTATATTTTCAAAAAATCTTTTTGATTAAAAAAAAGGCATAACAGAGAATCCCCTCCTATTCGAATTACGTATCTTTGGAAATACGAGAGATTTATGTCTATCCACGAAGTGAATTGCTAGCCCAAGAGGAGTTGTTTGTATGCAGATTTAGAGGGACTCTAAATTCGACTGTGTAAATTTGAGTGAAATATAATACCGTGTGTTGAATATTCTTGCCAGACTGATTCATGTCGGTGAAAGTTCTCTCTTCAGTTGTTTGAGGCGAGATCGACTCCTCCCTTCCTGCAAAGACTGGGGGCAAACCCAGGGCACTTAACATACTCCCTTGGTCACATTGGGGCACTCAACACCCCTTTTACCCGCACTGAGGCACTCAACACCCCATTTTACCCGCACTGAGGCACTCAGCACCCCCTTTTACACGCACTGAGGAACTCAACACCTCCTTTTACGCGCACTGAGGAACTCAACACCCCCTTTTACGCGCACTGAGGAACTCAACACCCCCTTTTACGCGCACTGAGGAACTCAACACCCCCTTTACGCGCACTGAGGAACTCAACACCCCCTTTTACGCGCACTGAGGAACTCAACACCCCCTTTTACGCGCACTGAGGAACTCAACACCCCCTTTTACGCGCACTGAGGCACTCAACACCCTTTTACGCGCACTGAGGAACTCAACACCCCCTTTTACGCGCACTGAGGCACTCAACACCCCCTTTTACGCGCACTGAGGCACTCAACACCCCTTTTACGCGCACTGAGGCACTCAACACCCCTTTTACGCGCACTGAGGCACTCAACACCCCTTTTACACGCACTGAGGCACTCAACACCCCTTTTACGCGCACTGAGGAACTCAACACCCCCTTTTACGCACACTGAGGAACTCAACACCCCCTTTTACTCGCACTGAGGAACTCAACACCCCCTTTTACGCGCACTGAGGCACTCAACACCCCCCTTTTACGCGCACTGAGGCACTCAACACCCCTTTTACGCGCACTGAGGAATCAAACACCCCCTTTTACACGCACTGAGGCACTCAACACCCCCTTTTACGCGCACTGAGGAACTCAACACCCCCTTTTACACGCACTGAGGAACTCAACACCCCCTTTTACGCGCACTGAGGCACTCAACACCCCCTTTTACACGCACTGAGGAACTCAACACCCCTTTTACACGCACTGAGGCACTCAACACCCCCTTTTACACGCACTGAGGAACTCAACACCCCCTTTTACCCGCACTGAGGCACTCAACACCCCCTTTTACACGCACTGAGGAACTCAACACCCCCTTTTACCCGCACTGAGGCACTCAACACCTCCTTTTACACGCACTGAGGAACTCAACACCCCCTCTTTACCCGCACTGAGGCACTCAACACCCCCTTTTACACGCACTGAGGAACTCAACACCCCCTTTTACCCGCACTGAGGCACTCAACACCCCCTTTTACACGCACTGAGGAACTCAACACCCCTTTTACCGCACTGAGGCACTCAACACCCCCTTTTACACGCACTGAGGAACTCAACACCCCCTTTTACGCGCACTGAGGCACTCAACACCCCCTTTTACGCGCACTGAGGAACTCAACACCCCCTTTTACGCGCACTGAGGCACTCAACACCCCCTTTTACGCGCACTGAGGCACTCAACACCCCCTTTTACGCGCACTGAGGCACTCAACACCCCCTTTTACCGCGCACTGAGGCACTCAACACCCCCTTTTACGCGCACTGAGGCACTCAACACCCCCTTTTACGCGCACTGAGGCACTCAACACCCCCTTTTACGCGCACTGAGCACTCAACACCCCCTTTTACGCGCACTGAGGCACTCAACACCCCTTTTACGCGCACTGAGGCACTCAACACCCCCTTTTACGCGCACTGAGGCACTCAACACCCCCTTTTACACGCACTGAGGCACTCAACACCCCTTTTACGCCACTGAGGCACTCAACACCCCCTTTTACACGCACTGAGGCACTCAACACCCCCTTTTACGCGCACTGAGGCACTCAACACCCCTTTTACACGCACTGAGGCACTCAACACCCCCTTTTACGCGCACTGAGGCACTCAACACCCCCTTTTACACGCACTGAGGCACTCAACACCCCCCTTTTATGCGCACTGAGGCACTCAACACCCCTTTTACACGCACTGAGGCACTCAACACCCCCTTTTATGCGCACTGAGGCACTCAACACCCCCCTTTTACACGCACTGAGGAACTCAACACCCCCTTTTACGCGCACTGAGGCACTCAACACCCCCTTTTACACGCACTGAGGAACTCAACACCCCCCTTTACGCGCACTGAGGCACTCAACACCCCTTTTACCCGCACTGAGGAACTCAACACCCCCCTTTACGCGCACTGAGGCACTCACAACCCCCTTTTACCCGCACTGAGGAACTCAACACCCCCTTTTACGCGCACTGAGGCACTCAACACCCCCTTTTACGCGCACTGAGGCACTCACACCCCCTTTTTACGCGCACTGAGGCACTCAACACCCCCTTTTACGCGCACTGAGGCACTCAACACCCCCTTTTACACGCACTGAGGCACTCAACACCCCCTTTTACCCGCACTGAGGAACTCAACACCCCCTTTTACGCGCACTGAGGCACTCAACACCCCCTTTTACCCGCCTGAGGCACTCAACACCCCTTTTACGCGCACTGAGGCACTCAACACCCCCTTTTACCCGCACTGAGGAACTCAACACCCCCTTTTACCCGCACTGAGGCACTCAACACCCCCTTTTACGCGCACTGAGGCACTCAACACCCCCTTTTACCCGCACTGAGGCACTCAACACCCCCCTTTTACACGCACTGAGGCACTCAACACACCCTTTTACCCGCACTGAGGAACTCAACACCCCCTTTTACGCGCACTGAGGCACTCAACACCCCCTTTTACCCGCTACTGAGGCACTCAACACCCCCTTTTACGCACACTGAGGCACTCAACACCCCCTTTTACCCGCACTGAGGCACTCAACACCCCCCTTTTACCCGCACTGAGGCACTCAACACCCCCTTTTACGCGCACTGAGGCACTCAACACCCCCTTTTACCCGCACTGAGGCACTCAACACCCCCTTTTACCCGCACTGAGGCACTCAACACCCCCTTTTACCCGCACTGAGGCACTCAACACCCCCTTTTACGCGCACTGAGGCACTCAACACCCCCTTTTACCCGCACTGAGGCACTCAACACCCCCTTTTACGCGCACTGAGGCACTCAACACCCCTTTCACCCGCACTGAGGCACTCAACACCCCCTTTTACACGCACTGAGGCACTCAACACCCCCTTTTACCCGCACTGAGGAACTCAACACCCCCTTTTACACGCACTGGGGCACTCAACACCCCTTTTACCCGCACTGAGGAACTCAACACCCCCTTTTACGCGCACTGAGGCACTCAACACCCCCTTTTACCCGCACTGAGGAACTCAACACCCCCTTTTACGCGCACTGAGGCACTCAACACCCCCTTTTACCCGCACTGAGGCACTCAACACCCCCTTTTACGCGCACTGAGGCACTCAACACCCCTTTTACCCGCACTGTAGGCACTCAACACCCCTTTTACGCGCACTGAGGCACTCAACACCCCCTTTTACCCGCACTGAGGCACTCAACACCCCCTTTTACGCGCACTGAGGCACTCAACACCCCCTTTTACGCGCACTGAGGCACTCAACACCCCCTTTTACGCGCACTGAGGCACTCAACACCCCCTTTTACGCGCACTGAGGCACTCAACACCCCCTTTTACGCGCACTGAGGAACTCAACAACCCCTTTTACCGCGCACTGAGGCACTCAACACCCCCTTTTACGCGCACTGAGGCACTCAACACCCCCTTTTACACGCACTGAGGAACTCAACACCCCCTTTTACACGCACTGAAGCACTCAACACCCCCTTTTACACGCACTGAGGAACTCAACACCCCGTTTTACACGCACTGAGGCACTCAACACCCCCTTTTACACGCACTGAGACTCAACACCCCCTTTTACGCGCACTGAGGCACTCAACACCCCCTTTTACACGCACTGAGGAACTCAACACCCCCTTTTACGCGCACTGAGGCACTCAAACACCCCCTTTTACACGCACTGAGGAACTCAACACCCCTTTTACACGCACTGAGGCACTCAACACCCCCTTTTACGCGCACTGAGGAACTCAACACCCCCTTTTACGCGCACTGAGGCACTCAACACCCCCTTTTACGCGCACTGAGGAACTCAACACCCCCTTTTACGCGCACTGAGGCACTCAACACCCCCTTTTACACGCACTGAGGAACTCAACACCCCTTTTACACGCACTGAGACGCATTGAGGCACCTAACACCCCCTTTTACCCCGCACTGAGGCACTCAACACCCCCTTTTACACGCACTGAGGCACTCAACACCCCCTTTTACACGCACTGAGGACGCATTGAGGCACCTAACACCCCCTTTTACACGCACTGAGGCACTCAACACCCCCTTAGCACACAGATCACTCACCCCCCTTTTCACATTAGGGCACTGACCCCCTTGCGCAACAGGGTCACTCACCCCTTCTTGGATATTAATGGC
>NW_027170907.1:0-20000 GCF_036898095.1 Palaemon carinicauda
GCCATTGCCTGGCCCTCCCTGGTTCTAGCTGGGTGGGTTAGGGATCTGGGGGTTTGGAGAAGCTTATCGATCTATCTGCTGATTCTTCAGTAGCCATTGCCTGGCCCTCCCTGGTTCTAGCTGGGTGGGTTAGGGATCTGGGGGTTTGGAGAAGCTTATCGATCTATCTGCTGATTCTTCAGTAGCCATTGCCTGGCCCTCCCTGGTTCTAGCTGGGATGGATAGGGATCTGGGGGTTTGGAGAAGCTTATCGATCTATCTGCTGATTCTTCAGTAGCCATTGCCTGGCCCTCCCTGGTTCTAGCTGGGATGGATAGGGATCTGGGGTTTGGAGAAGCTTATCGATCTATCTGCTGATTCTTCAGTAGCCATTGCCTGGCCCTCCCTGGTTCTAGCTGGGATGGGTTAGGGATCTGGGGGTTTGGAGAAGCTTATCGATCTATCTGCTGATTCTTCAGTAGCCATTGCCTGGCCCTCCCTGGTTCTAGCTGGGATGGATAGGGATCTGGGGGTTTGGAGAAGCTTATCGATCTATCTGCTGATTCTTCAGTAGCCATTGCCTGGCCCTCCCTGGTTCTAGCTGGGATGGATAGGGATCTGGGGGTTTGGAGAAGCTTATCGATCTATCTGCTGATTCTTCAGTAGCCATTGCCTGGCCCTCCCTGGTTCTAGCTGGGATGGATAGGGATCTGGGGGTTTGGAGAAGCTTATCGATCTATCTGCTGATTCTTCAGTAGCCATTGCCTGGCCCTCCCTGGTTCTAGCTGGGATGGATAGGGATCTGGGGTTTGGAGAAGCTTATCGATCTATCTGCTGATTCTTCAGTAGCCATTGCCTGGCCCTCCCTGGTTCTAGCTGGGATGGATAGGGATCTGGGGGTTTGGAGAAGCTTATCGATCTATCTGCTGATTCTTCAGTAGCCATTGCCTGGCCCTCCCTGGTTCTAGCTGGGATGGATAGGGATCTGGGGGTTTGGAGAAGCTTATCGATCTATCTGCTGATTCTTCAGTAGCCATTGCCTGGCCCTCCCTGGTTCTAGCTGGGATGGATAGGGATCTGGGGTTTGGAGAAGCTTATCGATCTATCTGCTGATTCTTCAGTAGCCATTGCCTGGCCCTCCCTGGTTCTAGCTGGGATGGATAGGGATCTGGGGTTTGGAGAAGCTTATCGATCTATCTGCTGATTCTTCAGTAGCCATTGCCTGGCCCTCCCTGGTTCTAGCTGGGATGGATAGGGATCTGGGGTTTGGAGAAGCTTATCGATCTATCTGCTGATTCTTCAGTAGCCATTGCCTGGCCCTCCCTGGTTCTAGCTGGGATGGATAGGGATCTGGGGGTTTGGAGAAGCTTATCGATCTATCTGCTGATTCTTCAGTAGCCATTGCCTGGCCCTCCCTGGTTCTAGCTGGGATGGATAGGGATCTGGGGTTTGGAGAAGCTTATCGATCTATCTGCTGATTCTTCAGTAGCCATTGCCTGGCCCTCCCTGGTTCTAGCTGGGATGGATAGGGATCTGGGGGTTTGGAGAAGCTTATCGATCTATCTGCTGATTCTTCAGTAGCCATTGCCTGGCCCTCCCTGGTTCTAGCTGGGATGGATAGGGATCTGGGGGTTTGGAGAAGCTTATCGATCTATCTGCTGATTCTTCAGTAGCCATTGCCTGGCCCTCCCTGGTTCTAGCTGGGATGGATAGGGATCTGGGGTTTGGAGAAGCTTATCGATCTATCTGCTGATTCTTCAGTAGCCATTGCCTGGCCCTCCCTGGTTCTAGCTGGGATGGATAGGGATCTGGGGGTTTGGAGAAGCTTATCGATCTATCTGCTGATTCTTCAGTAGCCATTGCCTGGCCCTCCCTGGTTCTAGCTGGGATGGATAGGGATCTGGGGTTTGGAGAAGCTTATCGATCTATCTGCTGATTCTTCAGTAGCCATTGCCTGGCCCTCCCTGGTTCTAGCTGGGATGGATAGGGATCTGGGGTTTGGAGAAGCTTATCGATCTATCTGCTGATTCTTCAGTAGCCATTGCCTGGCCCTCCCTGGTTCTAGCTGGGATGGATAGGGATCTGGGGGTTTGGAGAAGCTTATCGATCTATCTGCTGATTCTTCAGTAGCCATTGGCTGGCCCTCCCTGGTTCTAGCTGGGATGGATAGGGATCTGGGGTTTGGAGAAGCTTATCGATCTATCTGCTGATTCTTCAGTAGCCATTGCCTGGCCCTCCCTGGTTCTAGCTGGGATGGATAGGGATCTGGGGGTTTGGAGAAGCTTATCGATCTATCTGCTGATTCTTCAGTAGCCATTGCCTGGCCCTCCCTGGTTCTAGCTGGGATGGATAGGGATCTGGGGGTTTGGAGAAGCTTATCGATCTATCTGCTGATTCTTCAGTAGCCATTGGCCTGGCCCTCCCTGGTTCTAGCTGGGATGGATAGGGATCTGGGGTTTGGAGAAGCTTATCGATCTATCTGCTGATTCTTCAGTAGCCATTGGCTGGCCCTCCCTGGTTCTAGCTGGGATGGATAGGGATCTGGGGGTTTGGAGAAGCTTATCGATCTATCTGCTGATTCTTCAGTAGCCATTGGCTGGCCCTCCCTGGTTCTAGCTGGGATGGATAGGGATCTGGGGGTTTGGAGAAGCTTATCGATCTATCTGCTGATTCTTCAGTAGCCATTGGCTGGCCCTCCCTGGTTCTAGCTGGGATGGATAGGGATCTGGGGTTTGGAGAAGCTTATCGATCTATCTGCTGATTCTTCAGTAGCCATTGGCTGGCCCTCCCTGGTTCTAGCTGGGATGGATAGGGATCTGGGGGTTTGGAGAAGCTTATCGATCTATCTGCTGATTCTTCAGTAGCCATTGGCTGGCCCTCCCTGGTTCTAGCTGGGATGGATAGGGATCTGGGGGTTTGGAGAAGCTTATCGATCTATCTGCTGATTCTTCAGTAGCCATTGGCTGGCCCTCCCTGGTTCTAGCTGGGATGGATAGGGATCTGGGGGTTTGGAGAAGCTTATCGATCTATCTGCTGATTCTTCAGTAGCCATTGGCTGGCCCTCCCTGGTTCTAGCTGGGATGGATAGGGATCTGGGGTTTGGAGAAGCTTATCGATCTATCTGCTGATTCTTCAGTAGCCATTGGCTGGCCCTCCCTGGTTCTAGCTGGGATGGATAGGGATCTGGGGGTTTGGAGAAGCTTATCGATCTATCTGCTGATTCTTCAGTAGCCATTGGCTGGCCCTCCCTGGTTCTAGCTGGGATGGATAGGGATCTGGGGGTTTGGAGAAGCTTATCGATCTATCTGCTGATTCTTCAGTAGCCATTGGCTGGCCCTCCCTGGTTCTAGCTGGGATGGATAGGGATCTGGGGGTTTGGAGAAGCTTATCGATCTATCTGCTGATTCTTCAGTAGCCATTGGCTGGCCCTCCCTGGTTCTAGCTGGGATGGATAGGGATCTGGGGGTTTGGAGAAGCTTATCGATCTATCTGCTGATTCTTCAGTAGCCATTGGCTGGCCCTCCCTGGTTCTAGCTGGGATGGATAGGGATCTGGGGGTTTGGAGAAGCTTATCGATCTATCTGCTGATTCTTCAGTAGCCATTGGCTGGCCCTCCCTGGTTCTAGCTGGGATGGATAGGGATCTGGGGGTTTGGAGAAGCTTATCGATCTATCTGCTGATTCTTCAGTAGCCATTGGCTGGCCCTCCCTGGTTCTAGCTGGGATGGATAGGGATCTGGGGGTTTGGAGAAGCTTATCGATCTATCTGCTGATTCTTCAGTAGCCATTGGCTGGCCCTCCCTGGTTCTAGCTGGGATGGATAGGGATCTGGGGGTTTGGAGAAGCTTATCGATCTATCTGCTGATTCTTCAGTAGCCATTGGCTGGCCCTCCCTGGTTCTAGCTGGGATGGATAGGGATCTGGGGGTTTGGAGAAGCTTATCGATCTATCTGCTGATTCTTCAGTAGCCATTGGCTGGCCCTCCCTGGTTCTAGCTGGGATGGATAGGGATCTGGGGGTTTGGAGAAGCTTATCGATCTATCTGCTGATTCTTCAGTAGCCATTGGCTGGCCCTCCCTGGTTCTAGCTGGGATGGATAGGGATCTGGGGGTTTGGAGAAGCTTATCGATCTATCTGCTGATTCTTCAGTAGCCATTGGCTGGCCCTCCCTGGTTCTAGCTGGGATGGATAGGGATCTGGGGGTTTGGAGAAGCTTATCGATCTATCTGCTGATTCTTCAGTAGCCATTGGCTGGCCCTCCCTGGTTCTAGCTGGGATGGATAGGGATCTGGGGTTTGGAGAAGCTTATCGATCTATCTGCTGATTCTTCAGTAGCCATTGGCTGGCCCTCCCTGGTTCTAGCTGGGATGGATAGGGATCTGGGGGTTTGGAGAAGCTTATCGATCTATCTGCTGATTCTTCAGTAGCCATTGGCTGGCCCTCCCTGGTTCTAGCTGGGATGGATAGGGATCTGGGGGTTTGGAGAAGCTTATCGATCTATCTGCTGATTCTTCAGTAGCCATTGGCTGGCCCTCCCTGGTTCTAGCTGGGATGGATAGGGATCTGGGGTTTGGAGAAGCTTATCGATCTATCTGCTGATTCTTCAGTAGCCATTGGCTGGCCCTCCCTGGTTCTAGCTGGGATGGATAGGGATCTGGGGGTTTGGAGAAGCTTATCGATCTATCTGCTGATTCTTCAGTAGCCATTGGCTGGCCCTCCCTGGTTCTAGCTGGGATGGATAGGGATCTGGGGGTTTGGAGAAGCTTATCGATCTATCTGCTGATTCTTCAGTAGCCATTGGCTGGCCCTCCCTGGTTCTAGCTGGGATGGATAGGGATCTGGGGTTTGGAGAAGCTTATCGATCTATCTGCTGATTCTTCAGTAGCCATTGGCTGGCCCTCCCTGGTTCTAGCTGGGATGGATAGGGATCTGGGGGTTTGGAGAAGCTTATCGATCTATCTGCTGATTCTTCAGTAGCCATTGGCTGGCCCTCCCTGGTTCTAGCTGGGATGGATAGGGATCTGGGGGTTTGGAGAAGCTTATCGATCTATCTGCTGATTCTTCAGTAGCCATTGGCTGGCCCTCCCTGGTTCTAGCTGGGATGGATAGGGATCTGGGGTTTGGAGAAGCTTATCGATCTATCTGCTGATTCTTCAGTAGCCATTGGCTGGCCCTCCCTGGTTCTAGCTGGGATGGATAGGGATCTGGGGGTTTGGAGAAGCTTATCGATCTATCTGCTGATTCTTCAGTAGCCATTGGCTGGCCCTCCCTGGTTCTAGCTGGGATGGATAGGGATCTGGGGGTTTGGAGAAGCTTATCGATCTATCTGCTGATTCTTCAGTAGCCATTGGCTGGCCCTCCCTGGTTCTAGCTGGGATGGATAGGGATCTGGGGTTTGGAGAAGCTTATCGATCTATCTGCTGATTCTTCAGTAGCCATTGGCTGGCCCTCCCTGGTTCTAGCTGGGATGGATAGGGATCTGGGGGTTTGGAGAAGCTTATCGATCTATCTGCTGATTCTTCAGTAGCCATTGGCTGGCCCTCCCTGGTTCTAGCTGGGATGGATAGGGATCTGGGGTTTGGAGAAGCTTATCGATCTATCTGCTGATTCTTCAGTAGCCATTGGCTGGCCCTCCCTGGTTCTAGCTGGGATGGATAGGGATCTGGGGTTTGGAGAAGCTTATCGATCTATCTGCTGATTCTTCAGTAGCCATTGGCTGGCCCTCCCTGGTTCTAGCTGGGATGGATAGGGATCTGGGGGTTTGGAGAAGCTTATCGATCTATCTGCTGATTCTTCAGTAGCCATTGGCTGGCCCTCCCTGGTTCTAGCTGGGATGGATAGGGATCTGGGGTTTGGAGAAGCTTATCGATCTATCTGCTGATTCTTCAGTAGCCATTGGCTGGCCCTCCCTGGTTCTAGCTGGGATGGATAGGGATCTGGGGTTTGGAGAAGCTTATCGATCTATCTGCTGATTCTTCAGTAGCCATTGGCTGGCCCTCCCTGGTTCTAGCTGGGATGGATAGGGATCTGGGGGTTTGGAGAAGCTTATCGATCTATCTGCTGATTCTTCAGTAGCCATTGGCTGGCCCTCCCTGGTTCTAGCTGGGATGGATAGGGATCTGGGGTTTGGAGAAGCTTATCGATCTATCTGCTGATTCTTCAGTAGCCATTGGCTGGCCCTCCCTGGTTCTAGCTGGGATGGATAGGGATCTGGGGTTTGGAGAAGCTTATCGATCTATCTGCTGATTCTTCAGTAGCCATTGGCTGGCCCTCCCTGGTTCTAGCTGGGATGGATAGGGATCTGGGGGTTTGGAGAAGCTTATCGATCTATCTGCTGATTCTTCAGTAGCCATTGGCTGGCCCTCCCTGGTTCTAGCTGGGATGGATAGGGATCTGGGGTTTGGAGAAGCTTATCGATCTATCTGCTGATTCTTCAGTAGCCATTGGCTGGCCCTCCCTGGTTCTAGCTGGGATGGATAGGGATCTGGGGTTTGGAGAAGCTTATCGATCTATCTGCTGATTCTTCAGTAGCCATTGGCTGGCCCTCCCTGGTTCTAGCTGGGATGGATAGGGATCTGGGGGTTTGGAGAAGCTTATCGATCTATCTGCTGATTCTTCAGTAGCCATTGGCTGGCCCTCCCTGGTTCTAGCTGGGATGGATAGGGATCTGGGGTTTGGAGAAGCTTATCGATCTATCTGCTGATTCTTCAGTAGCCATTGGCTGGCCCTCCCTGGTTCTAGCTGGGATGGATAGGGATCTGGGGTTTGGAGAAGCTTATCGATCTATCTGCTGATTCTTCAGTAGCCATTGGCTGGCCCTCCCTGGTTCTAGCTGGGATGGATAGGGATCTGGGGGTTTGGAGAAGCTTATCGATCTATCTGCTGATTCTTCAGTAGCCATTGGCTGGCCCTCCCTGGTTCTAGCTGGGATGGATAGGGATCTGGGGTTTGGAGAAGCTTATCGATCTATCTGCTGATTCTTCAGTAGCCATTGGCTGGCCCTCCCTGGTTCTAGCTGGGATGGATAGGGATCTGGGGTTTGGAGAAGCTTATCGATCTATCTGCTGATTCTTCAGTAGCCATTGGCTGGCCCTCCCTGGTTCTAGCTGGGATGGATAGGGATCTGGGGGTTTGGAGAAGCTTATCGATCTATCTGCTGATTCTTCAGTAGCCATTGGCTGGCCCTCCCTGGTTCTAGCTGGGATGGATAGGGATCTGGGGTTTGGAGAAGCTTATCGATCTATCTGCTGATTCTTCAGTAGCCATTGGCTGGCCCTCCCTGGTTCTAGCTGGGATGGATAGGGATCTGGGGTTTGGAGAAGCTTATCGATCTATCTGCTGATTCTTCAGTAGCCATTGGCTGGCCCTCCCTGGTTCTAGCTGGGATGGATAGGGATCTGGGGTTTGGAGAAGCTTATCGATCTATCTGCTGATTCTTCAGTAGCCATTGGCTGGCCCTCCCTGGTTCTAGCTGGGATGGATAGGGATCTGGGGTTTGGAGAAGCTTATCGATCTATCTGCTGATTCTTCAGTAGCCATTGGCTGGCCCTCCCTGGTTCTAGCTGGGATGGATAGGGATCTGGGGTTTGGAGAAGCTTATCGATCTATCTGCTGATTCTTCAGTAGCCATTGGCTGGCCCTCCCTGGTTCTAGCTGGGATGGATAGGGATCTGGGGGTTTGGAGAAGCTTATCGATCTATCTGCTGATTCTTCAGTAGCCATTGGCTGGCCCTCCCTGGTTCTAGCTGGGATGGATAGGGATCTGGGGGTTTGGAGAAGCTTATCGATCTATCTGCTGATTCTTCAGTAGCCATTGGCTGGCCCTCCCTGGTTCTAGCTGGGATGGATAGGGATCTGGGGGTTTGGAGAAGCTTATCGATCTATCTGCTGATTCTTCAGTAGCCATTGGCTGGCCCTCCCTGGTTCTAGCTGGGATGGATAGGGATCTGGGGGTTTGGAGAAGCTTATCGATCTATCTGCTGATTCTTCAGTAGCCATTGCCTGGCCCTCCCTGGTTCTAGCTGGGATGGATAGGGATCTGGGGTTTGGAGAAGCTTATCGATCTATCTGCTGATTCTTCAGTAGCCATTGCCTGGCCCTCCCTGGTTCTAGCTGGGATGGATAGGGATCTGGGGTTTGGAGAAGCTTATCGATCTATCTGCTGATTCTTCAGTAGCCATTGGCCTGGCCCTCCCTGGTTCTAGCTGGGATGGATAGGGATCTGGGGGTTTGGAGAAGCTTATCGATCTATCTGCTGATTCTTCAGTAGCCATTGCCTGGCCCTCCCTGGTTCTAGCTGGGATGGATAGGGATCTGGGGGTTTGGAGAAGCTTATCGATCTATCTGCTGATTCTTCAGTAGCCATTGCCTGGCCCTCCCTGGTTCTAGCTGGGATGGATAGGGATCTGGGGGTTTGGAGAAGCTTATCGATCTATCTGCTGATTCTTCAGTAGCCATTGCCTGGCCCTCCCTGGTTCTAGCTGGGATGGATAGGGATCTGGGGGTTTGGAGAAGCTTATCGATCTATCTGCTGATTCTTCAGTAGCCATTGCCTGGCCCTCCCTGGTTCTAGCTGGGATGGATAGGGATCTGGGGTTTGGAGAAGCTTATCGATCTATCTGCTGATTCTTCAGTAGCCATTGCCTGGCCCTCCCTGGTTCTAGCTGGGATGGATAGGGATCTGGGGGTTTGGAGAAGCTTATCGATCTATCTGCTGATTCTTCAGTAGCCATTGCCTGGCCCTCCCTGGTTCTAGCTGGGATGGATAGGGATCTGGGGGTTTGGAGAAGCTTATCGATCTATCTGCTGATTCTTCAGTAGCCATTGCCTGGCCCTCCCTGGTTCTAGCTGGGATGGATAGGGATCTGGGGTTTGGAGAAGCTTATCGATCTATCTGCTGATTCTTCAGTAGCCATTGCCTGGCCCTCCCTGGTTCTAGCTGGGATGGATAGGGATCTGGGGTTTGGAGAAGCTTATCGATCTATCTGCTGATTCTTCAGTAGCCATTGCCTGGCCCTCCCTGGTTCTAGCTGGGATGGATAGGGATCTGGGGTTTGGAGAAGCTTATCGATCTATCTGCTGATTCTTCAGTAGCCATTGCCTGGCCCTCCCTGGTTCTAGCTGGGATGGATAGGGATCTGGGGTTTGGAGAAGCTTATCGATCTATCTGCTGATTCTTCAGTAGCCATTGCCTGGCCCTCCCTGGTTCTAGCTGGGATGGATAGGGATCTGGGGTTTGGAGAAGCTTATCGATCTATCTGCTGATTCTTCAGTAGCCATTGCCTGGCCCTCCCTGGTTCTAGCTGGGATGGATAGGGATCTGGGGGTTTGGAGAAGCTTATCGATCTATCTGCTGATTCTTCAGTAGCCATTGCCTGGCCCTCCCTGGTTCTAGCTGGGATGGATAGGGATCTGGGGTTTGGAGAAGCTTATCGATCTATCTGCTGATTCTTCAGTAGCCATTGCCTGGCCCTCCCTGGTTCTAGCTGGGATGGATAGGGATCTGGGGGTTTGGAGAAGCTTATCGATCTATCTGCTGATTCTTCAGTAGCCATTGCCTGGCCCTCCCTGGTTCTAGCTGGGATGGATAGGGATCTGGGGGTTTGGAGAAGCTTATCGATCTATCTGCTGATTCTTCAGTAGCCATTGCCTGGCCCTCCCTGGTTCTAGCTGGGATGGATAGGGATCTGGGGTTTGGAGAAGCTTATCGATCTATCTGCTGATTCTTCAGTAGCCATTGCCTGGCCCTCCCTGGTTCTAGCTGGGATGGATAGGGATCTGGGGTTTGGAGAAGCTTATCGATCTATCTGCTGATTCTTCAGTAGCCATTGCCTGGCCCTCCCTGGTTCTAGCTGGGATGGATAGGGATCTGGGGTTTGGAGAAGCTTATCGATCTATCTGCTGATTCTTCAGTAGCCATTGCCTGGCCCTCCCTGGTTCTAGCTGGGATGGATAGGGATCTGGGGTTTGGAGAAGCTTATCGATCTATCTGCTGATTCTTCAGTAGCCATTGCCTGGCCCTCCCTGGTTCTAGCTGGGATGGATAGGGATCTGGGGTTTGGAGAAGCTTATCGATCTATCTGCTGATTCTTCAGTAGCCATTGCCTGGCCCTCCCTGGTTCTAGCTGGGATGGATAGGGATCTGGGGTTTGGAGAAGCTTATCGATCTATCTGCTGATTCTTCAGTAG
This sequence comes from Palaemon carinicauda, assembly GCF_036898095.1. NCBI lineage: Eukaryota > Metazoa > Arthropoda > Malacostraca > Decapoda > Palaemonidae > Palaemon > Palaemon carinicauda. Next base: position 10,167 of record NW_027170907.1, read on the forward strand.
CCATTGCCTGGCCCTCCCTGGTTCTAGCTGGGATGGATAGGGATCTGGGGTTTGGAGAAGCTTATCGATCTATCTGCTGATTCTTCAGTAGCCATTGCCTGGCCCTCCCTGGTTCTAGCTGGGATGGATAGGGATCTGGGGTTTGGAGAAGCTTATCGATCTATCTGCTGATTCTTCAGTAGCCATTGCCTGGCCCTCCCTGGTTCTAGCTGGGATGGATAGGGATCTGGGGTTTGGAGAAGCTTATCGATCTATCTGCTGATTCTTCAGTAGCCATTGCCTGGCCCTCCCTGGTTCTAGCTGGGATGGATAGGGATCTGGGGTTTGGAGAAGCTTATCGATCTATCTGCTGATTCTTCAGTAGCCATTGCCTGGCCCTCCCTGGTTCTAGCTGGGATGGATAGGGATCTGGGGTTTGGAGAAGCTTATCGATCTATCTGCTGATTCTTCAGTAGCCATTGCCTGGCCCTCCCTGGTTCTAGCTGGGTGGGTTAGGGATCTGGGGTTTGGAGAAGCTTATCGATCTATCTGCTGATTCTTCAGTAGCCATTGCCTGGCCCTCCCTGGTTCTAGCTGGGTGGGTTAGGGATCTGGGGTTTGGAGAAGCTTATCGATCTATCTGCTGATTCTTCAGTAGCCATTGCCTGGCCCTCCCTGGTTCTAGCTGGGTGGGTTAGGGATCTGGGGTTTGGAGAAGCTTATCGATCTATCTGCTGATTCTTCAGTAGCCATTGCCTGGCCCTCCCTGGTTCTAGCTGGGTGGGTTAGGGATCTGGGGTTTGGAGAAGCTTATCGATCTATCTGCTGATTCTTCAGTAGCCATTGCCTGGCCCTCCCTGGTTCTAGCTGGGTGGGTTAGGGATCTGGGGTTTGGAGAAGCTTATCGATCTATCTGCTGATTCTTCAGTAGCCATTGCCTGGCCCTCCCTGGTTCTAGCTGGGTGGGTTAGGGATCTGGGGTTTGGAGAAGCTTATCGATCTATCTGCTGATTCTTCAGTAGCCATTGCCTGGCCCTCCCTGGTTCTAGCTGGGTGGGTTAGGGATCTGGGGTTTGGAGAAGCTTATCGATCTATCTGCTGATTCTTCAGTAGCCATTGCCTGGCCCTCCCTGGTTCTAGCTGGGTGGGTTAGGGATCTGGGGTTTGGAGAAGCTTATCGATCTATCTGCTGATTCTTCAGTAGCCATTGCCTGGCCCTCCCTGGTTCTAGCTGGGTGGGTTAGGGATCTGGGGTTTGGAGAAGCTTATCGATCTATCTGCTGATTCTTCAGTAGCCATTGCCTGGCCCTCCCTGGTTCTAGCTGGGTGGGTTAGGGATCTGGGGTTTGGAGAAGCTTATCGATCTATCTGCTGATTCTTCAGTAGCCATTGCCTGGCCCTCCCTGGTTCTAGCTGGGATGGGTTAGGGATCTGGGGTTTGGAGAAGCTTATCGATCTATCTGCTGATTCTTCAGTAGCCATTGCCTGGCCCTCCCTGGTTCTAGCTGGGTGGGTTAGGGATCTGGGGTTTGGAGAAGCTTATCGATCTATCTGCTGATTCTTCAGTAGCCATTGCCTGGCCCTCCCTGGTTCTAGCTGGGTGGGTTAGGGATCTGGGGTTTGGAGAAGCTTATCGATCTATCTGCTGATTCTTCAGTAGCCATTGCCTGGCCCTCCCTGGTTCTAGCTGGGTGGGTTAGGGATCTGGGGTTTGGAGAAGCTTATCGATCTATCTGCTGATTCTTCAGTAGCCATTGCCTGGCCCTCCCTGGTTCTAGCTGGGTGGGTTAGGGATCTGGGGTTTGGAGAAGCTTATCGATCTATCTGCTGATTCTTCAGTAGCCATTGCCTGGCCCTCCCTGGTTCTAGCTGGGTGGGTTAGGGATCTGGGGTTTGGAGAAGCTTATCGATCTATCTGCTGATTCTTCAGTAGCCATTGCCTGGCCCTCCCTGGTTCTAGCTGGGTGGGTTAGGGATCTGGGGTTTGGAGAAGCTTATCGATCTATCTGCTGATTCTTCAGTAGCCATTGCCTGGCCCTCCCTGGTTCTAGCTGGGTGGGTTAGGGATCTGGGGTTTGGAGAAGCTTATCGATCTATCTGCTGATTCTTCAGTAGCCATTGCCTGGCCCTCCCTGGTTCTAGCTGGGTGGGTTAGGGATCTGGGGTTTGGAGAAGCTTATCGATCTATCTGCTGATTCTTCAGTAGCCATTGCCTGGCCCTCCCTGGTTCTAGCTGGGTGGGTTAGGGATCTGGGGTTTGGAGAAGCTTATCGATCTATCTGCTGATTCTTCAGTAGCCATTGCCTGGCCCTCCCTGGTTCTAGCTGGGTGGGTTAGGGATCTGGGGTTTGGAGAAGCTTATCGATCTATCTGCTGATTCTTCAGTAGCCATTGCCTGGCCCTCCCTGGTTCTAGCTGGGTGGGTTAGGGATCTGGGGTTTGGAGAAGCTTATCGATCTATCTGCTGATTCTTCAGTAGCCATTGCCTGGCCCTCCCTGGTTCTAGCTGGGTGGGTTAGGGATCTGGGGTTTGGAGAAGCTTATCGATCTATCTGCTGATTCTTCAGTAGCCATTGCCTGGCCCTCCCTGGTTCTAGCTGGGTGGGTTAGGGATCTGGGGTTTGGAGAAGCTTATCGATCTATCTGCTGATTCTTCAGTAGCCATTGCCTGGCCCTCCCTGGTTCTAGCTGGGTGGGTTAGGGATCTGGGGTTTGGAGAAGCTTATCGATCTATCTGCTGATTCTTCAGTAGCCATTGCCTGGCCCTCCCTGGTTCTAGCTGGGTGGGTTAGGGATCTGGGGTTTGGAGAAGCTTATCGATCTATCTGCTGATTCTTCAGTAGCCATTGCCTGGCCCTCCCTGGTTCTAGCTGGGTGGGTTAGGGATCTGGGGTTTGGAGAAGCTTATCGATCTATCTGCTGATTCTTCAGTAGCCATTGCCTGGCCCTCCCTGGTTCTAGCTGGGTGGGTTAGGGATCTGGGGTTTGGAGAAGCTTATCGATCTATCTGCTGATTCTTCAGTAGCCATTGCCTGGCCCTCCCTGGTTCTAGCTGGGTGGGTTAGGGATCTGGGGTTTGGAGAAGCTTATCGATCTATCTGCTGATTCTTCAGTAGCCATTGCCTGGCCCTCCCTGGTTCTAGCTGGGTGGGTTAGGGATCTGGGGTTTGGAGAAGCTTATCGATCTATCTGCTGATTCTTCAGTAGCCATTGCCTGGCCCTCCCTGGTTCTAGCTGGGTGGGTTAGGGATCTGGGGTTTGGAGAAGCTTATCGATCTATCTGCTGATTCTTCAGTAGCCATTGCCTGGCCCTCCCTGGTTCTAGCTGGGATGGATAGGGATCTGGGGTTTGGAGAAGCTTATCGATCTATCTGCTGATTCTTCAGTAGCCATTGCCTGGCCCTCCCTGGTTCTAGCTGGGTGGGTTAGGGATCTGGGGTTTGGAGAAGCTTATCGATCTATCTGCTGATTCTTCAGTAGCCATTGCCTGGCCCTCCCTGGTTCTAGCTGGGATGGATAGGGATCTGGGGTTTGGAGAAGCTTATCGATCTATCTGCTGATTCTTCAGTAGCCATTGCCTGGCCCTCCCTGGTTCTAGCTGGGTGGGTTAGGGATCTGGGGTTTGGAGAAGCTTATCGATCTATCTGCTGATTCTTCAGTAGCCATTGCCTGGCCCTCCCTGGTTCTAGCTGGGTGGGTTAGGGATCTGGGGTTTGGAGAAGCTTATCGATCTATCTGCTGATTCTTCAGTAGCCATTGCCTGGCCCTCCCTGGTTCTAGCTGGGTGGGTTAGGGATCTGGGGTTTGGAGAAGCTTATCGATCTATCTGCTGATTCTTCAGTAGCCATTGCCTGGCCCTCCCTGGTTCTAGCTGGGTGGGTTAGGGATCTGGGGTTTGGAGAAGCTTATCGATCTATCTGCTGATTCTTCAGTAGCCATTGCCTGGCCCTCCCTGGTTCTAGCTGGGTGGGTTAGGGATCTGGGGTTTGGAGAAGCTTATCGATCTATCTGCTGATTCTTCAGTAGCCATTGCCTGGCCCTCCCTGGTTCTAGCTGGGTGGGTTAGGGATCTGGGGTTTGGAGAAGCTTATCGATCTATCTGCTGATTCTTCAGTAGCCATTGCCTGGCCCTCCCTGGTTCTAGCTGGGTGGGTTAGGGATCTGGGGTTTGGAGAAGCTTATCGATCTATCTGCTGATTCTTCAGTAGCCATTGCCTGGCCCTCCCTGGTTCTAGCTGGGTGGGTTAGGGATCTGGGGTTTGGAGAAGCTTATCGATCTATCTGCTGATTCTTCAGTAGCCATTGGCTGGCCCTCCCTGGTTCTAGCTGGGTGGGTTAGGGATCTGGGGTTTGGAGAAGCTTATAGATCTATCTGCTGATTCTTCAGTAGCCATTGCCTGGCCCTCCCTGGTTCTAGCTGGGTGGGTTAGGGATCTGGGGTTTGGAGAAGCTTATAGATCTATCTGCTGATTCTTCAGTAGCCATTGCCTGGCCCTCCCTGGTTCTAGCTGGGTGGGTTAGGGATCTGGGGTTTGGAGAAGCTTATAGATCTACCTGCTGATTCTTCAGTAGCCATTGCCTGGCCCTCCCTGGTTCTAGCTGGGTGGATAGGGATCTGGGGTTTGGAGAAGCTTATCGATCTATCTGCTGATTCTTCAGTAGCCATTGCCTGGCCCTCCCTGGTTCTAGCTGGGATGGATAGGGATCTGGGGTTTGGAGAAGCTTATAGATCTATCTGCTGATTCTTCAGTAGCCATTGCCTGGCCCTCCCTGGTTCTAGCTGGGTGGATTAGGGATCTGGGGTTTGGAGAAGCTTATAGATCTATCTGCTGATTCTTCAGTAGCCATTGCCTGGCCCTCCCTGGTTCTAGCTGGGATGGATAGGGATCTGGGGTTTGGAGAAGCTTATAGATCTATCTGCTGATTCTTCAGTAGCCATTGCCTGGCCCTCCCTGGTTCTAGCTGGGATGGATAGGGATCTGGGGTTTGGAGAAGCTTATCGATCTATCTGCTGATTCTTCAGTAGCCATTGCCTGGCCCTCCCTGGTTCTAGCTGGGATGGATAGGGATCTGGGGTTTGGAGAAGCTTATAGATCTACCTGCTGATTCTTCAGTAGCCATTGCCTGGCCCTCCCTGGTTCTAGCTGGGATGGATAGGGATCTGGGGTTTGGAGAAGCTTATCGATCTATCTGCTGATTCTTCAGTAGCCATTGCCTGGCCCTCCCTGGTACCTAGATTATGTGAAGAGGAGGCTTGGGCGCTGATCATATGTATATATGGTCAGTCACTAGGGCATTGTCTTGCTAGAGTATTGTCACTCTCCCTTTCCCCTGCCATTTATGAGCGACCTTTAAACCTTGTGAGCTAAGGATTGGTGTTTTGGGAGTGCCTATAAGTCTACCTGCTGAGACATTAGCAGTCATTTCCAAGCCCCCCCCCCCTGGGCCTAGCATATGTGCAGAGGAGTGTACCAACCGTGTGTCACACGATCGTACATAGTAACATTTCATTTTTTGTATGTAATATATCTTCGCTCTCCCCTCTCACTGATAAGATCCTGACATGTCTGTTTTTCTCACCGTTAACTGTTAACTGTGGTTGTCGGTTGAGCATGAAATTACCTGTTATGTTTTGTATGCCCTTTTTGCCTGGGGTTTATGTATATATAAACGAACGTTCTGTAATAAAGTTTACTCAGTTGCTTTCATCCTGCCTTTGAGTCACAACCTTCTCTCGGCCCGTCACAGAAGGCTTGGGCGCTGATCATATGTGCACATAATCAGTCTCTAGGACATTGTCCTGCTAGAGCATTGTCACTGTCCCTTGCCTCTGCCATTCAGGAGCGACCTTTAAACCTTTATATTATATTCTACTAAGTTACTTTGAGAAAAGAGCTGGAATACTTCACTGAAAAGTGTCTTCAAAGGAACTGTGCAGAATTAATTCAAGCTGAGGAACATTAAAAAATTCTCATTTTTTTCCAACTATCAAGACAATAGACGCCAACACAACACAATACCTCCCTCTTCAGATGAAACAGAGGGAAATATTCTATTCAGTTAACAAAAGTCATTTTTGCAGAGACGAAAGAAGGAAAGGAATTGTTAGCATAAGTTTTTTCATTTGTGTTTTTGCAAGATTTTTTAACTATTTCAGCTTTATAGTTGGTTATAGTTGGTTATATCCATTGTGTACATGCATACATACACACACAAGTAGTGATATAATTGTGTATTATGTCTCTCTCTCTCTCTCTCTCTCTCTCTCTCTCTCTCTCTCTCTCTCTCTCTCTCTCTCTCTGTATATGCGTGTATATAAATGTATATATATGAGTTTGTATGGTGTGTATATGTTTGTATAATTACATATACGTATAATATATATATATATATATATATATACAAACAGTTTATATACACACACTCATATATATATATATATATATACACACACACACACACACACATATATATATATATATATATGCATGCATATGTATATAAAAACAAAACACTTTTATAATGATGCTGATAATATTAACAACAACAACAACAACAACACCACACCCATTCCTAACATACAAATAAATATAACAATAACTCCAACAATAAAACTTCCCCCTAACATACAGATAAATAAAAAAGGAAACATCACCCCTTCTATTGTTATGACATAGGACCCCCCCCCCCTCTCTAACCCCTCCCTACATCTCCTACCTCCTCCCCTTCACCCTTCCCCTTGAAGAGAAGTAGGGAAATGAGTCATTAACATGATCCAGTTGCTATTTGTTCTGACACTCGCGTGAATTTATGATAATGTTAATGATTTTTTTTATTTTCTATGGCTCGGGTTGAGTTGAAGTAGCTGTATAGAAGATTAGCATATTTTTTTTATATGTTTTTTTTTTTTTTAATCGTTGTGGATTTTATGCGTTTCGTATTTTATTATTCATTAGTATTATTGTTGTTGTTGTTGTTGTTGTTGTTGTTATTATTATTATTATCATTATTGTTGTTGTTGTTGTTGTTGTTGTTATTATAATCATTAATATTATTGTTGTTGTTTTGGTTATTATTATTATTATTATTATTGTTATTATTATTATTATTATTATTATTATGATTATCATTTTTATTATTATTATTATTGTTGTTGTTGTTATTAATATCATTATTATTATTATTGTTATTATTATTATTATCAATATTATTATCATTACTATTATTATTACTTGCTAAGCTACAGCCCTAGTTGGAAATTCAGGATGCTATAATCCCAAGGGCTCCATCAGGGAAAATAGCCCAGTGAGGAAAGGAAATCAGGAAGAGCTACAAAAGACGTTTAACAACATTAAATTAAATCTGCCATATATAAACTATAAAAACTTTAAAATAACAAGAAGAGAAATAAGATAGAATAGTGTACTCGAGTGTACCCTCAAGCAAGAGAACTCTAACCCAAGGCAGTGGAATACCATGGTACAAAGTCTATGGCACTACCCAAGACTGGAGAAAAATGGTTTGATTTTGGAGTGTTAACTACTTAATCGTCGATGAGATTTGACTTACATAGGAGGACACTCCAGAATCAAACCATTGTTCTCTATTCTTGGGTAGTGCCATAGCCTCCGTACCATGGTCTTCCACTGTCTTGGGGTAGAGTTCTCTTGCTTGGAGGTATAATCGGGCATACTATTCTATCTGATTTATCTTCCTCTTGTTTTTTTCTAATTTTTTTATAGTTTATATATGAAGGATTTATTTTGATGTTACTATTCTTAAAATATTTCTAATTTTTATTACTTGTAGATCATTTATTTCGATGTCTCCTTTCCTCGCTGGACTATTTTTCCCTGTTGGCATCCTGTTTTTCTAACTATGGCTTTAGCTTAGCTAATAATAATAATAATAATAATAATAATAATGATAATAATAATAATAATAATAATAATAATAATAATAATAATGATAATAATAATAATAATAATAATAATAATAATAAAAATAATAAAGATAATGATAATAATAGTAAAAATAAATAATAATAATAATAATAATAATAATAATAATAATGATAAATAATAATAATAATTATAATAATAATAATAATAATAATAGATGATGTATTTTTTATTTATAAAATTTCGATATTTGGGTTTTTTATTTATATACAAAAGTAATTAAATGTTAATTATAATTAATTTTTGACATAGCCTGGAGTTTCATATTTAATTATTTAGGAAATTTTTATATTTCTGACTGCTAGAATTTCAATATTTGTTTTTTTTCTTATACTTAAGTTAATCAAATGTTTTCTTTGACATGATTTTCCTATATATATATATATATATATACACATATGTAAATTATATATATATATATATATATATATATAGTTACATATATATGTATATATATAGTTATATATATATGTATATATATATATATATATATATAATTTACATATGTATATATATATGTATATATATATATATATATATATATATTTCAGTTTTCCTATGTATATATATACATAATACATATAAGTATATATATATACATATAATATATATATAATATATGTATATATATATAATATATATATATATATATATATATATATTTCAGTTTTCCTATGTATATATATACATAATACATATAAGTATATATATATACATATAATATATATATAATATATGTATATATAATATATATATATATATATATATATATACATTTATATATATATATATATATATATATCAGTTTTACGTAAAAGAATTTTTAATGTTTAAAAATATTTATATTATTCAGATACTTTTATGATATATATTTATATCACAAAAATATTTATTTCATTTCATTATTTTTATTATCTTAGAATATTTATTAAAATATTTATATGTTATCATATCTACCGTCCGTTTTACATCGTAGAAAAGTATTTCTTAATTCACCATAATATTTAACTTTGTTTCCAAATACAATGCATTTTGAATTAAAACTTTCCATCGTTTTTAATTCTTTTTATTTTACGTGAGAAAACATAGTGAAGCTTATATATATATATATATATATATACAGTATATGTGTGTGTATAGATATGTATACACACACACACACACATATATATATATATATATATATATACATACATAGTAGGTTGGCCAAGGCACCAGCCACCCGTTGAAATACTACCGCCAGAGAGTTATGGGGTCCTTTGACTGGCCAGACAGTACTACGTTGGATCCTTCTCTTTGGTTACGGTTCTTTCTCTTTGCCTACACATACGCCGAATAGTCTGGCCTATTCTTAACAGATTCTCCTCTGTCCTCACACACCTGACAACACTGAGGTTACTAAACAATTCTTCTTCGCTCAAGGGGTTAACTACTGCACTGTATTTGTTCTGTGGCTACTTTCCTCTTAGTAAGGGTAGAAGAGACTCTTTAGCTATGGTAAGCAGCTCTTCTAGGAGAAGGACACTCCAAAATCAAACCATTGTTCTCTAGTCTTGGGTAGTGCCATAGCCTCTGTACCATGGTCTTCCACTGTCTTGGGTTAGAGTTCTCTTGCTTGAGGGTACAATCAGGCACACTATTCTATTTAATTTCTCTTCCTCTTGTTTTGTTAAAGTTTTCATAGTTTATATAGGAAATATTTATTTTAATGTTACTCTTCTTAAAATATTTTATTTTTCCTTCTTTCCTTTCCTTACTGGGCTATTTTCCCAGTTGGGGCCCCTGGGCTTATAGCATTTTGCTTTTCCAGCTCGGGTTGTAGCTTAGCAAATAATAATAATAATATATATATATTCATATATATAAATATATTCATATATTTATCTATTGCTAT
>NW_027170908.1:5000-7500 GCF_036898095.1 Palaemon carinicauda
AATATATATGGTGCTGAGGAGAACACCATCACCTTCCTCCGGAATACAATGCAAAACTGGAAGACAAGTGCTTACATGCTCTGGAAAACAGCTTGCCGACGTAAATATCAGGAGAGGAATCTTCCAAGGGGACTCTCTATCTCCACTACTCTTCATAGTAGCTATGATCCCCATGTCAAGAGTGCTAGAGAAGATTGAAGTCGGGTATCAACTCAAGAAAGGAGCAGCAGAATTAACCATCTAATGTTCATGGATGACATAAAGCTGTTCGGGAAAAATGCTGAGGAAATCGACATGCTAATCCAGACTGTTAGAATTGTGTCAGGAGACATCAAGATGGAGTTTGGATAGAAAAATGTGCTCTAGTTAGCATGGAGAAAGGAAAAGTAACAAGAACTGAAGGGATTAAGCTACCAGATGGAAATGTCATCAAAGATATAGATGAAACAGGCTACAAATACCTCGGTATAATGGAAGGAGAAACAATAAAACACAATGAAATGAAGGAAATGATTAGAAACGAATACTCAAAGAGAATGAAAGCTATACTCAAGTCAAAGCTCAACTCTGGAAACATGGTGAAGGCCATAAATACTTGGGCAGTGCAGTAGTCCGGTACAGCGCTGGAATAGTGGAGTGGAAGAAGTCAGAGCTTCGCAATATAGATAGAAAAACAAGGAAGGTATTGACTATGTATCAAGCTCTACATCCAAGAGCCAACGTCAACAGGCTGTATATACCTAGAAGTGAAGGAGGAAAAGGTCTAATAAGCATAGAAGACTGCGTCAACATCGAATGCAGAGCGTTAGGCCAATACATAAAGAACAGTGATGACGAATGGCTAAAGAATGTATGGGATGAAGGCTTAATAAGGAAGATGAAAATCCAGAAGTATACAGAGAAAGGACAGGAAAGAAGAGATTAGAAGAATGGCTGAGCAAACCAATGCATGGGCAATTCATGAGACAGACTGGAGAATTAGCCACTAAAGAATCATGGCAGTGACTACAAAGAGGAGAACTGAAGAGTGAGACAGAAGGAATGATAATGGCCGCTCAAGATCAGGCCCTTAGGACAAGGTATATTCAGAGAGCAATAGACGGAACAAACATCTCGTCAAAGTGCAGAAAATGTATGGAAAAAGAAGAAACTATAAATCACATTGCCAGTGAATGCTCAGCACTTGCTCAAAACCAATACAAGAAACGGCATGATACGGTGGCTAAGGCTCTCCATTGGAGTCTGTGCAGAAAACATCAAATACCATGCAGCAGCAAATGGTATGAGCACCAGCCACAAGCCGTAGTAGAGAATGACCAGGCGAAGATACTCTGGGACTACGGCATCAGGACGGACAGGGTGATACAAGCACATCGACCAGATGTTACTCTGATCGACAAATCAAAAAATAAGGTATCTCTCATAGATGTTGCTGTGCCGTGGGACTCAAGAGTGGAGGAAAAAGGAAGAGAGAAAATAGAAAAGTATCAAGATCTGAAACTGGAATTGAGGAGGCTATGGAACATGGAAGTGGTAGTAGTGCCCATAATCATAGGAGCACTCGGGACAATCCCAAAGTCTCTGAAAAGGAACTTGGAAAATGTAGGATCGGACATAGCACCAGGATTGGTTCAGAAAAGTGTGCTACTTGAAACAGCACACATAATAAGGAGAGTGATGGACTCCTAAGGTAAACTGGATGTGACCTGGAATCCCACACTATAAATTACCAGTCAGTGATGACTGTGAATAGCAAAAAAAAAAAAAAAAAAAAAAAAAAAAAAAAAAAAAAAAAAAAAAAAAAAAAAAAAAAAAAAATAATAATAATAATAATAATAATAATAATAATTTTAACAATATTAATAATAATAATATAATTACAATTTTAATAATAATAATAATAATAATAATAATAATAATAATAATAATAATAATAATAATAATAATAATAATAATTTTAACAATATTAATAATAATAATAATAATTACAATTTTAATAATAATAATAATAATAATAATAATAATAATAATAATAATAATAATAATAATAATAATGAATAATAATAATAATAATAATAATAATAATAATAATAATAATAATAATTTTAATAATAATAATAATAATAATAATAATAATAATAATAATAATAATAATAATAATAATAATAATAATAATAATAATAATAATAATAATAATATATTAATAATTTTAATGATATTAATAATAATAATAATAATAATAATAATAATTTTAATAATAATAATAATATTAATAATATTAATAATAGTAATAATGATAATAATAATAATAATAATAATAATAATAATAATAATAATAATAATAATAATAATAATAATAATAATAATAATAATAATAATAATAATAATAATAATAATTACAATTTTATTAATAATATTAATAATAATAATAATAATAATAATAATAATAATAATAATAATAATAATAATAATAATATTGATATTAATAATATCAATAATA
>NW_027170909.1:0-7500 GCF_036898095.1 Palaemon carinicauda
AGACAGGTAGATCTTCTTAATACCTTGATGCTAATGACCATTGCTCCTGATTCCTTAGTCTTTTTCTTGCGGTTGCGGTAATGAGCGAATGTGGAGTGTTTTCGCATAGGGATTAAGTCTCTCACTGGAGGCGATAGCTACCTTCCCCCCACCCCCCTCAATCTTCTCTTTCCTATTGATAGGTCTCCACTCGGCGGTCTTCTGTAGCTCGCTAATTAAATGGCTCTCGCCATAGCCTTCCGTGAGATGGGACTGTTTATATTGGAATTTATAGAGTTTTATTATTATTATTATTATTATTATTATTATTATTATTATTATTATTATTATTATTCATGAATGGCAGAAGCAAGGGACAGCGACATTGCAATAGCAAGCAGGATATAAAATTTGAATGAAGAAAAATGAACTATCTTCAATGTTGTGCGAGGCGCCGGTTACGCGATAACTGAGAGGCAAGGTGAATGCAACTAACTTTATTTCAACAGATAACGTAGCTTATATACAAGAGTTTTAATGGAAGAAGGTCACAAGACTGAGAGGCGAGGTGAACGCTACTAACTTTATTTCAACAGAAAGCGAGCTTCATATACAAGAGTTTCAATGGAAGAAGATCTCAAGACTGAGAGGCGAGGTGAACACTACTAACTTTATTTCAACAGATAACGAGCTTATATACAAGAGTTTCAATTGAAGAAGGTCACAAGACTGAGAGGCGAGGTGAACGCTACTAATTTTATTTCAACAGAAAGCGACCTTATATACAAGAGTTTCAATGGAAGAAGGTCTCAAGACTGAGAGGCGAGGTGAACGCTACTAACCTTATTTCAACAGACAGCGAGCTTATATTACAAGAGTTTCAATGGAAGGAGGTCACAAGACTGAGAGGCGAGGTGAACGCTACTAACTTTATTCAAACAGACAGCGAGCTTTTATACAAGGAGTTTCAATGGAGGAAGGTCCTCAAGACTGAGAGGCGAGGTGAACGCTACTAACTTTACTTAAACAGACAGCGAGCTTATATACAAGAGTTTCAATGGAGGAAGGTCTCAAGACTGAGACGCGAGGTGAACAGTACTAACTTTATTTAAACTGACAGCGAGCTTATATACAATAGTTTCAATGGAAGAAGGTCACAAGATTGAGAGGCGAGGTGAATGCTACTAACTTTATTTCAACAGACAACAATCTTATATACAAGAGTTTCAATGGAAAAAGGTCACAAGACTGAGAGGCGAGGTGAACGCTACTAACTTTATTTCAACAGACAGCAAGCTTATATACAAGAGTTTCAATGGGTGAACTACTGCACTGTAAATAGTTCAGTGGCTAATTTCCTCTTGGTAAGGGTAGAAGAGACTCTAGCTATGATAAGCAGCTCTTCTAGGAGGAAAATTAAAAAAAATCAAACCACTGTCCTCAAGTCTTTGGCAATGCCATAACCTCTGTACCACAGCCTTCCACTGTCTCGGGTTAGAGTTCTCTTGCTTGAGGGTACACCCAGGCACACTATTCTAGTTGTTTCCTTATTTTCTTCCCTCAGTGGAATATTTCTCTCCTTCTTGGAGCCCTTGGACTTATAGCATCCTGCCTTTTTCCATTCAGGGTTGAGCTTAGCCAGTAATAATAATAATACTGGGAAGGAATGGCAGTGGCAAGTATGTAAGAGGCTATTTACAAATTGAGAAAGGGAAGGAGTAGAGGGAGTTTATTTCGGAGAGAGAAGGGGGAATAAGGGGGAATGTTGTGTTGTGAGGTAGAGGGGTGGGGGTTTTAAGGGGGGGGGGGGGGGGGGGGGGAAGGAGAGACGGAAACTCAATGATTAGGGGCAAATTCCCTAAAATATGCTTCCGTCTGCTCCTGTCAAAGGCTTCGAGTGTCCTCCTGGAACCGACCAGGCTTGTGCTCTACTTGGCTCCCTCTAATGATCTCTCCTCTCTCTCTCTCTCTCTCCTCTCTCTCTCTCTCTCTCTCTCTGCCTTCACCAAGCGTCGAACGATGGGTGTGTGTCACCTTTAAAGGAATTACCATGTTATGGAGGACAATAAATGCAGTAATTAGGTAGTTAATTTGTAGGATCTGGATTGAGTGCGTTTATAAAGGTTATACATATATCCTCAAACACATATTATATATATATATATATATATATATATATATGTGTATATATATATATATATATATATATATATATATAATAATAATGGGTGTTTGAGGATATATAACATAAATACATATATATTTTGATTAAATGAAAATTACCTAAGAAAAAGGCTATGCCCAAGGAGTATGTATGTATATATATATATATATATATATATATATATATATATATATACATACTCAGAAACGCATTATTTATATGTACGTATATGTTTATATGTATATCTTTTATATATAGGTATATATATATATATATATATATATATATATATATATATACCTATATATATATTGTGTGTAGGGTGCGAAATATTTTTATACAGTATCTCACTTCCCGTTAATATATTATATATATATATATATAAAACCATAATTTGCCCCTCTAATTACCTGACTGTATAACACTTGTGGCCACTTGTTCACATATATAAGGCCTATATTCAGAAGTTTTCTATTAACATGATATATGCCTATAATAACCTGTAAATATAGAAATAAATTGACCCTTAAGCTTATCTCTAACTCGGAGAGTCCTTACAAAATGAGAGAGAGAGAGAGAGAGAGAGAGAGAGGGAGAGAGAGAGGAGAGAGAGAGAGAGGAGAGAGAGAGAGACACGTTTTCCCAAGAATAGCTTCATTCTTTACAATAGAAAGAAGCAGAAAAAATAAGAATAGGGTCATTCTTCACAATAGAAAGAAGCAGAAAAATAAAGAATAGGGTCATTCTTCACAATAGAAAGAAGCAGAAAAATAAGGAATAGGGTCATTCTTCACAATAGAAAGAAGCAGAAAAATAAGGAATAGGGTCATTCTTCACAATAGAAAGAAGCAGAAAAATAGGAATAGGGTCATTCTTCACAATAGAAAAGAAGCAGAAAAATAAAGAAAAGAATAATTGGGGTATTGAAAATAACCTCGTTCTTCTCTTTCGTAGTCTGGCAATATTAGAAGGGTTTGATATCACGTGATTTAGGTAAGCCTAAATGGTCTTTAAGCTCATCACCTTTCAACAGAACGACCACTCTAGTTGGTTCTTCAACTTTGAGAGCTCTCCTCTCTCTCTCTCTCCTCTCTCTCTCTCTCTCTCTTCCTCTCTCTCTCTCTCTCTCTCTCTCTCCTCAGTTTTCAGCAGTGTATATTCGTGGAGTATTGGACTTAGCTTACGCTGTTCTTAAATGAAGTAATATGTGAAGATTGTGAGCTATTAGAAGCTTATTAATAATTGTAAAAGTAAACGTACTAAGAAAATTAATATTCTGCATAATTTACAGGAAATTATTGCAATAAAAACACGCGAATGAGAATATCTTACATTTTTTTTTTTAAATCAACACTTTCTTCGCATTTTCTCGAAGACTATCAAGGATTTATTAGTGGGTCCTATAGTCAATTTTTTTTAGAGTGGCAGATTTGCACCGACACGCAAGGGGTGCCCTTTTAGCTCGGAAAAGTTTCCTGATCGCTGATTGGTTGGACAAGATAATTCTAGCCAATCAGCGATCAGGAAACTTTCCCTAGCTAAAAAGGGCACCGCTGCGAGTCGGTGCAAATCTGCCTCGCTAAAAGAAATGGACTATAGATGGACCAAGGAGCCACTGGCGAGCCACTGGCGATCAGCCCCAGTTGTCTTGCAATGCGAGCGGCATTTTTAGATTTATTCAGAAGAAGGTCTTCTGAAAACTATTTAACTTTTATAATGACATCTTAACTTTTATGGTTTTAATTGAATTCGCTTTTAGTTTTCATATATAATAAATGCTATCGGCGTCAATGACCTTAGATGTCAGGATGCCAGAAAACTTTCAATCAATCAATCAGCCCAGCTACATTTGAAACCTGGCTAATCAACTTACACCTTACGAGGAAAATTCCCTAGTCAAGCCTACCGTAGACCATATCAAGAGCATATTATTATTATTATTATTATTATTATTATTATTAAGCTACAACTCCAGTTGGAAAAGCAGAAATGCTACAAGCCCAGGGGCTCCAACAGGGGAAAACAGTCCAGTAAGGAAGGAAACAAGGTAAAAAATAAATATTCTAGAATAACATTGAAATAAATATCTACTATATAAAGTATAAAAACTTTAACAAAACAAGAGGAAGAGAAATTAGATAGAACAGTGTGCCCGAGTGTACCCTCAAGCAAGAGAACTCCCCAAGATAGTGGAAGACCATGGTACAGAGGCTATAGCACTACCCAAGACCAGAGAACAATGGTTTGATTTTGGAGTGTCCTTCTCCTAGAAGATCTGCTTACCATAGCTAGTCTCTTCTACCCTTACCAAGAGGAAAATAGCCACTGAACAATTACTGTGCAGTAAGAAGAATTGTTTGGTAATCTCAGTGTTGTCAGGTGTATGAGGACAGAGGAGAATATGTAAAAAGAAAATATGCCTGACTATTCGGTGTATGTGTAGGCAAAGTGAAAGTGAACCGTAACGAGAGAGATGGATCCGATGTAGTACTGTTTGGCCTGTCAAAGGACCCCCTAACTCTCTAGCGGTAGTATCTCAAAGGGTGGCTGGTGCCCTGGCCAACCTACTACCTATTCTATGTTGTTGAACGGATTGACATAAGTCTCGTTCTTATAGTTCTATGTATGAGTGATCTATTTTAACGCTGTTACTGATCTTAAAAAAATTTACATTTTTTTTATTCATTAATTTTAGTTTATTTGCCATTTCCTTATTTTCTTTCCTCACTTGGCTGTTTTCCCTGTTGGAACCCTTGGGCCTATAGCATTCTGTTTTTTTTTTTCAACCTGGGTTGTAGCTAGGCTAGCAATAATCACAACAGCAACTACAACGTTAAAAGTAGCAATAATGTTAATGGCAGTAAGAATAGAGAGAATTTCTTGAATCTCAGGACCACCTTGACTTATAGCATCCTGCTTTTCCCAGCTAGGGTTTTAGCTTAACAACAACAACAACAACAACAACAACAACAACAACAACAACAACAACAACAACAACAACAACAACAACAACAACAACAACAATTATAATAATAATAATATGAATATGAATATGAATATGAATATTATAATAAGCAATATCAAGATTAGCAAGGTAGTCAATTTAACTAGACAACGTTTATGATATAGCACCCTGCCCTTTCCAGTACCTCCTAATAATATATTGATTTATGAATATTGATATTAGCAGACGGTTCACAGGGACCCAGGCTTATACGTGGCTAATATGCCAGGATAGGGTTTAAAAGTATTATTATTATTATTATTATTATTATTATTATTATTATTATTATTATTATTATTATTATTACTTGCTAAGCTACAACTCTAGTTGGAAAAGCAGGATGCTATAAGCCCAGGGGCTCCAACAGAGAAAATAGTTCAGTGAGAAAAGGGAATAAGGAAAAATAAAATATTTTAAGAGCAACAATATTAAAATAAATATCACTTTATAAACTATAAAAACTTCAACAAAACAAGAGGAAGAGAAGTAAGATATAAGATAGAACAGTATCCCCGAGTGTACCCTAAAGCAAGAGAACTCCAACCCAAGACAGTGGAAGACCATGGTACTGAGGCTATGGCACTACCCAAGATTAGAGAACAATGGTTTGATTTTGGAGTGTCCCTCTCCTAGAAGAGCTGCTTGCCATATCTAAAGAGTCCTTTCTACCCTTAAAAAGAGGGAAGTGGTCACTGAACAATTACAGTGCAATAAGAAGAATTCTTTGGTAATCAGAGTATTGTCAGGTGTATGAGGACAGAGGAGAATATGTAGAGAATAGGCCAGACTATTCGGTGTGTGAGTGTGTAGGCAAATGGGAAAATGAACCGTAACTAGAGAGGAGGATCCAATGTAGTACTGTCTGGCCAGTCAAAAGACCCCATAACTCTCTAGTGGTAGTATCTCAACGCGTGGCTGATGCCCTGGTCAACCTACTACCTACAAGGCCATTATTCTTCTAATGTTGATCCTTTTCTTAAAATATTTTATTTTTCCTTGTTTCCTTTCCTCACTGGGCTATTTTCCTTGTTGGGGGCCCTGGGCTTATAACATCTTGCTTTTCCAACTAGGGTTGTAGCTTAGCAAGTAATAATAATAATAATAATATTATTAATATTTGATATTGATACAGTATATAGATACTAGTGTTTCCAAGTCGTCAAAAATTACGTCTAAATATCAAGATAGATATGTACGCGCGCACAAAGACACTCGGATTCAACCGTTCCCATCTCCTCCCCTTTTACGAACTACAAAACGCTGATTTGGCAATTTGCGGGAGAGTGAAGTTTCAGAGTGTATCTTTCCGAGTACTCCCCTCTCACCAGGGTATGACTACTCCCTCTCCCCCATAAGCGTGACAGGAAATATATAGCCAGACACTTCAAAGGTTTTAAAGGCTACTCATGAATGGCAGAGGCGAGGGACAGTGATATTGCCCTATCAAGCAGGACAATGCCCTAGAGACTGACCATATATACATATGATTTCTCCCAAGCCGCCTCTCCACCCAAGCTAGGACCAAGGAGGGCCAGGTGATGGCTACTGATGACTCAACAGATAGGCCTATAGGCTCCCCCCAAAACCCCCATCCTTAGCTCTTAAGGACGGTGAGGTTGCAGCTACCAAATGAACTAACGAGTTTGAGCAGGACTCGAACCCCAGTCTGGCAATCACCAGGCAAAGACGCAACCACCAGGCCACCACAAACCTTGATTAAATAAGGGAGATTGATGTTAGCATACGGTTTGTTGGAGGCTGATTTGACTGAACTGCATTTATGACATTAAAAAAGAAAATGACAGAAAAAGAAAGAAAAAAAGAGAGCACCACGTCGTATTTTCTGTTGAATAAATGTCTCCACATCGTTGCCCTTTGTTACCAAACCCCGAGGGAAGAATCACCTCCATCGCCACTTGTCTTCCGCCACCAGAATCCCTCTTGAGGACCGAAGTCTCCAAGGGCTCCAGGGGCAGGTCAGCGTGACCTATCTCCTGTCCCAATCGGCCTTCCGCCTTCAGCCATAGAGAGAGAGAGAGAGAGGAGAGAGAGAGAGAGAGAGAGGATAGAGAGAGAGACTGTCGACTCGCAGGCCTCAGCGGAATCCATGATTGACTTCAACATTTATATTAGAAAGGTTGGAAATAAGGAACCCAATCCGTTTAGTGTGTGTTGAAGATATGGCATCTCTTGGATTCACAAGTTGGATTAAGAAGAATGAAACGATTCATCTGTCAATATATGGACAAGGAAATAAGAACATTAGACTAAATGATGAAAAGAAAAAAGACTATTGATAATAAGGAAGTTGAAACATCAAAGAAAGATAGACAAGCAAATAACAAACCAATGA
>NW_027170909.1:12500-15000 GCF_036898095.1 Palaemon carinicauda
AATATCATAAGAAGCCCATGTGTCTCCCCCCCCCCCTCCCCCTTTGAATAAACCATCTGTTGGTTGTTTATCTGAGAGTAATGAAGACAGCCAGAGACTCTCCTCCTGAGTGACGTATCTGAGTGATTCCGCGGTCTGTCGTAACAAACATCTTGAAGTTTGTTTGGGTTTCCGAAAATCCTCTGTTTCTCCTAGCCACCGTCTTAACGTTTTATAGGTTTGCTCTGTGGTGACGTCAGTTCGTGGAGTTTGGGCTACTGCAGAGATATCGGAAGTTGTCTCTTCTATATAATGAATATATATATTCACTTTTATTTATATATATATATAAATATATATATATAAATATATATATATATATATATATATATACATACATATATATGTATATATAAATATATATATGTATGTATATATATATATATATATATATATAAACATATTTATAAATATATATAAATATATTTATTAACATATATATATAAATATAAATATATATATATATATATATATATATATATTAAATTATATATTTATATATATATATATACATATATACACTCACATATATATACACACACACTATAGTATGCACAAACCAGAAGGATAGATAGAAAAGTTACGAGAACCACAATATTTCAGCCTATTGATAACCATGAAAAAAACCCCCATTTCAATAAAGTGCAGAATAAAAACGAAACAAAAACCACCACTGCAGCAAACTACTATTTATGAGAATGGCCCATGACGACCCCATGGACCATAAGAGCTAATTTTTCGGGTTGGGGGCCACCGCCCCCTCAAAACACCGCTAACCTGAGCAAATACGTACGAGCATTTATTTTTTATTTTTTAACCCCCGGGCCGAAAGTGTGAAAAGGCAATAACACAGAACGATTGAAGCTTCTATGAAGATTTACATTTATATCATATATCGAGGTGTTGGATCTGACGGACCGTGCAGCGAACATTCGGAAATGATCGCTCAACCAAAAAGCTTGTGCATACCCCTCTTCCATTCCTCTATCCCACCCCCCTCCCCCATCCCGAACTTTCTTTCTATCCCTTTTTTTTATTCTGTTTCTCTTTCTCTTTTTTTTTATTGTTCATCCTCCTCTCGGTTCTCTTATATCCCGTTCATCTTTGCGTTTAATTTTATATCTCTTTTCCTTCTGTTGTGGTTCCCTGTTGCTTTATTATTATTATTATTATTATTATTATTATTATTATTATTATGAATAGCTTTGTTCTTTTATTTATTTTCAATTGTGTGATCCTCGTTCTTCCTACCAGGTATTATCTCTCTCTCTCTCTCTCTCTCTCTCTCTCTCTCTCTCTCTCTCTCTCTCTCTCTCTCTCTCTCTCTCTTCCTTTACGTTACTTGGTTAATCTTTTATTTATTCTCTCTCTCTCTCTCTCTCTCTCTCTCTCTCTCTCTCTCTCTCTCTCTCTCTCTCTCTCTCTCTCTCTCTCTCTCACCTTTACTCCTTTTTTTTTTTTTTTTTTTTTTTTTTTTTTTTTTTTTTTTTTTTTTGCACCGTCAGCTGTACGCACGGGGCAGTTTGTTGTCTGTCCCTTTGCGAGCATGCCAATTGTTCCCTTGTTTATTTGTTTATTTGCGGCGGTTTTATTTGTTAATCGCCATCCTCTTCGTTCCGCAGTTTATTGGAATTCGGAAACTGGGATGGTTCTTGTTGCTGAATACATTTCCTTTGGTCTTTCAGTTAGTCATTTTATGTATATACTGTATACTGTATGTATGTTTATATTATGTTCCGTATAATATGTATGTGTATATATACATACAAATATATATATATATATATATATATATATATATATATACATATATATATGCATATATATATATATATATATACATATATATATACATATATATATATATATATATACATACATATATATATACTTACAAATATATATATATATATATATTTATACATATATATACATACATACATACACATACATACATACATATAAATTCATACATACATACATACATACACATACATACATACATATAAATTCATACATACATACATACATACACATACATACATACATATAAATTCATACATACATACGTACACACGCAACAACAATAACAAAAAACACAAGTGCATCCGTTTCTAGTCCCCTGCAGGGCAAAGGCCTCAGATATGTCAACTAATGTCTGGGAATTGTCTAGTTTTCATCACTACACTGGGCAGTGCGAATTGGTGATGGTGGGAGATTTTCGTCTGATCGCTCACAGCAGAACAACATAGTATGGGTGACCATGACTTAGTACAGCTTTGCTGATCATGGCTATATACAAACCCTTTCACCACGTTGAGGTATTACCGCTCAGAAAAGGATATATATACACACACATATAATTTATGTACATATATATAATTATTATTGTTATTATTTGCCAAACCATAACCCTAGTTGGAAAAGCAGGATGCTATAAGCCCAGGGGCCCCAACAGGGA
>NW_027170909.1:20000-24157 GCF_036898095.1 Palaemon carinicauda
GACCCCCTTAGTCTTAGCTCTGGTGCTGATCATATTTATATATGGTCAGTCTCTAGGCCATAGTCCTGCTTGATTGGGCAGTGTCACTGTCCCTTGCCTCTGCCATTTATGCACGGTATTTAAACCTTTAAACCAAGCATAAGGCGGCCGAAATTAACCTACTTAATTTCCGAGGGTGAAGGTTACCATTGACTGGCCCGACCGGTTTTGCTCTCTCGCTCTCATTTTCCTTTTCAGTTAAGCATTCATCTTGGTTTAAAGGCCACTCATAAATGGCAGAGGCAAGGATAATGCCATAGAGACTGACCATATATACATAGGATCCGTGCCTAAGCCCCCTCTCCACCAAAGCTAGGACCAAGGAGGGCCTGGCAACGGCTGCTGATGACACTGTTATAGGTCTTCCAATTGCATTGAAAAGTGAAGCTTTATTCTTGTTTAAAGGTTTAAAGGCCGCTCATGAATGGCAGAGCCGAGGGATAGAGACATTGCTCTAGCAAGCAGCAGGACAGTGCCCTAGAGACTGACTATATATATATATATATATATATATATATATATATATATATATATATATATATATATATATATATATATGCCAGTCAATGGCTACTGATGACGCAATAGATAGATATATAGGCTCCCCCCAAAACCCCCATCCTTAGCTCACAAAGATGGCGAGGTTGCAACGACCAAAGTAACTAACAAGTTTGAGCGGAACTCGAACCCCAGTCTGGCGATCACCGGTCAGGGACGTTACCACATCGGCCACAACAAGACTGTTCTATTTCTTTGTTCATGTATATAGAATTCACTGCCTGCTTAGTTTACATCTTTTACTTCAAAATATGGCAAATTACTGGCACGATACCCCCCCCCCCCCTCTCTCCTCTGCCCCCTCCTCTTATCCGTGCCCAAAATGCGATAGACGATGCAGCAGAGAAGAGAAGAGAAGAGAAGAGAGGAGAGCCCTGGCAGACAAGCAGCCCCCCCGCTGTGACGTCACTTCCTTATCATCGCCCCTTCCTTTGGTTTCGTTTAGTGGCCAGAATAAAAATGGTACAATATGTCTTCATGATCTACTCTCTCTCTCTCTCTCTCTCTCTCTCTCTCTCTCTCTCTCTCT
Organism: Palaemon carinicauda; assembly: GCF_036898095.1. Lineage (NCBI taxonomy): Eukaryota > Metazoa > Arthropoda > Malacostraca > Decapoda > Palaemonidae > Palaemon > Palaemon carinicauda. The sequence continues at coordinate 21,127 of NW_027170909.1, forward strand.
CTCTCTCTCTCTCTCTCTCTTTTGCCGGTATCAGCTGTATGAGACTGTTTACATTTCTTGAAGCTATTTTCTTCTCTCCTACGCTAATTGTGCTGCTGTTTCTTTTCCATTTATTTGAAACTCCTGTTTCCAGCAGTTTCTGTTCATGGTATTTGAAGCTCATGTGTGCAGCTTTTTCAGTTCATGCTGTTTGAAGCTCCATTGTGCAGCTGTTTCTGTTCATGCTATTTAAAACTCCTGTGTCTAGCTGTTTCTGTTCCTGGTATTCGAAGCTCTTATGAGCAGCTGTTTCTGTTTTTCTGCTGTTTGTAACTCATGTGTTCATGCTTTTTGTAACTCCTGTGTGCAGCTGTTTCTGTTCCTGCTGTTTGTAACACATGTATGCAGATGTTTCTGTTCCTGCTGTTTGTAACTCCTGTGTTCATGCTGTTTGTAACTCCTGTGTGCAGCTGTTTCTGTTCCTGCTGTTTGTAACACATGTATGCAGATATTTCTGTTCCTGCTGTTTGTAACTCCTGTATGCAGCTGTTTCGGTTCATGCTACTTGAAGCTCCTGTGAGCAGCTGTGTCTGTTTTCCTGCTGTTTGTAACTCCTGTGTGCAGCTGTTTCTGTTCCTGCTGTTTGTAACTCCTGTATGCAGCTGTTTATGTTTCTACTATATATATCAAGCTTCCATCTCCCACTGTTCTATTTGGGATGCTATTTTAACTACTTTTCAGTTCCCCTCTGTACTGGCACATCACTGCTTTTATTTATTTTTTTTTCCCAGCAGCTTCTGAAAACGCCCCCGTTAATTTAAACTTTTCGGTGTTGCTTTTATCCGTGCTGTTCCTCCTGCAAGAGTTGTGCTGTTTAAGCCTCAACAAAATGACCCATTCTACAGTAATTACAAGTTCATTTGTTCGTTTTCATCCCTACTTAATTACTATTAATGATTAAAACCACTGGTTTGTATTCTAAGATTTTTTGTGTTTCATGATTATAATTTTTCTAGTTACATTTCATCTAACCAAGATTAATATCCATCCTCTCTCTCTCTCTCTCTCTCTCCTCTCTCTCTCTCTCTCTCTCTCTCTCTCTCTCTCTCTCTCTGTAAGAATTTTTGTGTATCATGAATATAATTTTTTCTAGTTGTATTTCATCAAACCAAGATTAATATTAATCCATCCTCTCTCTCTCTCTAAGAATTATATAATATTTTCTAGTTACATTTCGTCTAACCAAGATTAATATCCATCCCCCTATCTCTCTCTCTCTCTCTCTCTCTCTCTCTCTCTCTCTCTCTCTCTCTCTCTCTCTCTAAGAATTTTTGTGTATCATGATTATAATTTCGCTAGTTGCATTTCATCTAACCAAGATTAATATCCATCCTCCCTTTCTCTCTCTCTCTCTCTCTCTCTCTCTCTCTCTCTCTCTCTCTCTCTCTCTCTCTCTCTCTCTCTCTCTCTCTCTCCTCTAAGAATTATATAATTTTCTCTAGTTACATGTCGTCTAACCAAGATTAATATCCATCCCCTCTGTCTGTCTGTCTGTCTGTCTCTCTCTCTCTCTCTCTCTCTCTCTCTCTCTCTCTCTCTCTCTCTCTCTCTCTCTCTCTCTCTCTCTGCGCCCTTAAGTCGTGTCACATAAATGTCAAGTGTCAAGATAAGGTTAAAAAAGTAGCTCTTTCATTTGATCCACATTATCATCGCTAACTACGAATCCCTTCTGACTTTGATAGTTTTATTTGGGTCTTGATTTTTTCCTCAGTGAAAAGGGATCAGATATCACCTTCTGAATCTGTGGTTTGATTTATGGCTGCGATTAACAGGTGTTGCAACACCAGTAGTCATCGACGCAGATTTAAGCGAAAGAAAAATCTATGATAAGATTGTTGAGAAAATCTGTGTTTATGATGATAATGATAAGAAGAGAATGTTTAAAGAAGGAATAGAATAAGTAAAGCTTAAAGAAAGTGGTAGTTTATCGTAAATATACGAAAGTTTAATTTTTTTTTCGTTTTTGCAAAAAGGAGAAAATTTCTCGGATTTAAGTGTCATTGAAATAAGATGAAATGCGAAAGCTAACTTTTATGTAGAGTGTATTAGTAAAACTGATGGGGTGACGAAATTTAAACTTTACAGATAGATTTTTGTATAGAGTAAAAGTGAAATTTATAGAATTTGCAAATGAAACCTTCAGAAACCTTTTTTTTTTTTTTTCTTTTTTTTGCAGAAAGTGACAGGCTGGAGGACAAAGCTATAGCTAACGAGATATATTTAAATAAATCAAAATTACACCAAAATAAAGATGAAGGTTTTATTCCAGCTATGATCAGGTTGTGGAATGATCTTCCTAATCAGGCAGTGTGAATCGCTGGAACTTTAGAAGTTTAAAAATTACGGAAAATGTTTTTGTTGAACAGACTTACAAAAGTTTCTCTTCATAGTTTATGTATGTCAGATCTAATCGTTTTATATTAATTATTCATTAATTCTCACTTAATTTATTCATTTCCTCATTTCTTTCCCTCACTGGGCTATTTTTCCGTGTTGGAGCCCTCGGATTTATAGCATCCTGCTTTTCAAACTAGGGTTGTAGCTTGTAATAATAATAATAATAATAATAATAATAATAATAATAATAATAATAATAATAATAATAATAAAAGTAATAATGATAAAAATAATAATGATAATAATAATAAAAATAATAATAATAATAATAATAATAATAATAATAATAATAATAATAATAATAAAGAACGCGAAGACGAAAGGGAAATCGCCACATAGTCATTTTGCAGAAAGTGACAGTGAATTGAACACCGCTCTCTAACTCCTGCCAAGTGTTACACCGATGTCCTTAGGGAAGGGCACGGTTCTCTCGTCTGCCCCTCGCCCCCCCCCCTCCCCCCCCCAAAAAAAAAAGGAAAAAAAAAATCACCCATTACTTTTCTCTCCTCAAGGTCACCGTGGCTTTTCATAGAAAGGTGTGGGATTATCTTATAATAAACTTGATTTTTTTAGTGAGGCGCATTTGCCCCTACTC
>NW_027170911.1:12500-15000 GCF_036898095.1 Palaemon carinicauda
GAGGAATCAGCCAGGATGTCGTCGAGTTTCTTGTGGTATTCCTCTGTGTCAATAAGCACAAAGGCAGCAGTCTTGTCTGCCCTACGAACAGTAACACCAGCAACCTGCTTAAGTTCCTTGGCAGCTGCCTTCATATCCTGGGTGACGATACCACTGGTGTAACGACCCCTCTCAGTGAGGGCCTCAGCAAGAAGCAAGGGCTGGAGGGCATCAGTAGTCCGCAGGGTGCCACGATCTTGAAGGGCGAGGATTGAGTCAAGTAGCAGCTCGACCTCGAGGCGTTTATCAGTGGGCCTTGGTCTGGTCACGTAGTGGCAGTTGAGGCCCATCTTGAGAATTTGTTCCTGTGCAGGAGTCGGGGTATACCCCGAGATATTGATGTACTCCTGGCGTTCCTGTGGTATACGAAGTTTGCCACCGTTGAGGTTGATCAATTTCTTCAGGATGGTGCGGGTCCTCTTCTGCATGTCTCTCTTCTTAAGGACTCGGAGGGCATGGGTAATGTTGCCAGGGTAGTTCAGGCCACCCCCGATGTCCTCGTCCTCTCTCTGTTGGCTGGTAGGGTCGAATTCTGGGTTGTCATCGACATGTTCTCGGGAGTCCTCATCAGGGGCGTCCTCATCTTCGTCAGGGTCGCTGTCAGGTTCAGGAGGGGTGTCTGGATCGGTACTGTCTTCATTCTGCTCTGCTCTTCTTTCCCTGGTGTTGACCCATTCCTCCACGAGACGGGTCCGGAGGGCTGTGAGCTCGTCCTTCAGCGCCTGCTTCTGTTGGAGCTGCCTCTGGAGGAGGCTACGTCTGTAGGCACGGGTACCAGGATCATTTTGGGCCGACGGGTCGAACAGCTGGACTTCGGTATATCGTGGTAGGAGACCCTCTTTTAGGCAGGTTGAGTTAAAAGTAATGGCTGCATCGGCAGAGTTTATTTTCTTATCCAATTTTTCTATTTTCCGGATAATTCTCTTCTCTAGAGCACTGCAATCAGCCAGCAGACTTGAAAAATTCATCAGTCGGGTGAATGACAAAATCGGGAAGACTTTTCAAGTATATTCTCACAAAATACAAGTAAAACTTTTGGTACAAAATAGTAAAAACTACGACGCGTTTCGAGGATAAGTCCTTCCTCTTCATCAGGTAGAGAGTGAGGTGGTTGCTGCAGTCGGGTGGTATTTATACCCAGGATCAGGATTACAAGTGAAAGGGCTGGAATTTTCATTGGTTTTCATTGGTTGATCGGAGCTGATATGGTATGGTGCCTGATGTACGATGATCTCGGCCGGGAATACCAGTCTGTGACGTCATCGGGGGACCTGAATTTTGATTGGCTGAGGCGCGCTCTGAGCCAGCCAGGCTGCTCTCCCGCTCAGAAAAGAGAGCAGCCTGGCTGGCTCAGAGCGCGCCTCAGCCAATCAAAACTCAGGTCCCCCGATGACGTCACAGACTGGTATTCCCGGCCGAGATCATCGTACATCAGGCACCATACCATATCAGCTCCGATCAACCAATGAAAACCAATGAAAATTCCAGCCCTTTCACTTGTAATCCTGATCCTGGGTATAAATACCACCCGACTGCAGCAACCACCTCACTCTCTACCTGATGAAGAGGAAGGACTTATCCTCGAAACGCGTCGTAGTTTTTACTATTTTGTACCAAAAGTTTTACTTGTATTTTGTGAGAATATACTTGAAAAGTCTTCCCGATTTTGTCATTCACCCGACTGATGAATTTTTCAAGTCTGCTGGCTGATTGCAGTGCTCTAGAGAAGAGAATTATCCGGAAAATAGAAAAATTGGATAAGAAAATAAACTCTGCCGATGCAGCCATTACTTTTAACTCAACCTGCCTAAAAGAGGGTCTCCTACCACGATATACCGAAGTCCAGCTGTTCGACCCGTCGGCCCAAAATGATCCTGGTACCCGTGCCTACAGACGTAGCCTCCTCCAGAGGCAGCTCCAACAGAAGCAGGCGCTGAAGGACGAGCTCACAGCCCTCCGGACCCGTCTCGTGGAGGAATGGGTCAACACCAGGGAAAGAAGAGCAGAGCAGAATGAAGACAGTACCGATCCAGACACCCCTCCTGAACCTGACAGCGACCCTGACGAAGATGAGGACGCCCCTGATGAGGACTCCCGAGAACATGTCGATGACAACCCAGAATTCGACCCTACCAGCCAACAGAGAGAGGACGAGGACATCGGGGGTGGCCTGAACTACCCTGACAACATTACCCATGCCCTCCGAGTCCTTAAGAAGAGAGACATGCAGAAGAGGACCCGCACCATCCTGAAGAAATTGATCAACCTCAACGGTGGCAAACTTCGTATACCACAGGAACGCCAGGAGTACATCAATATCTCGGGGTATACCCCGACTCCTGCACAGGAACAAATTCTCAAGATGGGCCTCAACTGCCACTACGTGACCAGACCAAGGCCCACTGATAAACGCCTCGAGGTCGAGCTGCTACTTGACTCAATCCTCGCCCTTCAAGATCGT
>NW_027170912.1:75000-82500 GCF_036898095.1 Palaemon carinicauda
AAGTGTCGTCAATATAACGGAAGTAAACGAGGGGGCACTCGAGTTGGGAGAATACCCTCTCCTCTACTACTCCCATGTAGAAGTTAGCAAAGAGTACGCCTAAGGGCGAGCCCATCGCCACGCCATCCTTTTGTAAGTACAAGTGCCCACGATAAGTAGTAAAGGGGGCCCTTTTAGTGCAAATGGCAAGGAGGGTCCGAAGGGCTTGCTCTGGGATATTTAATTCAGGAGTCGTCTCGTCTCTGTAGACTCTATCGGCGATAAGGTCGATGGTTTCGTCGACAGGGACATTAGTGAACAAAGATACGACGTCCATCGATGCTATGACCCCCTCGCCGCAGACGTCCTTGATCCTCTCTAGGAATTCGGCAGAGGAGGCCACATAGTGGCGGTCGGGGATATATGGCGTCAAAATCGTGTTCAGTTTCTTGGCCAGCTGGTATGTAGGCGTAGGGCATTGGCTGATGATAGGTCAGAGTGGGTTGCCTTGTTTGTGGGTTTTAACATTGCCGTAGAGGTAACCAGGTCCATAATCCCCCGAAATCATGGGTAGGTGTACGGCGTTAGTTGCAGCATTAATGGCTTCGATGGTACGATTTGCTTCCCTCTTGATTTCTTCAACAGGGTTGCTCGTGAGGCGATCGAATTTGGTCAGGTCGGCGAGGATGGCGTCCAGTTTCTCGTGGTACTCGTGGGTGTTGATGAGTACAAAGGCAGCTGTCTTGTCGGCCCGACGGACGGTAACCTCAGCAACTCGTTTGAGCTCTTTAGCAGCAGTTCTCATCTCCTTAGAGACGATGCCGCTGCTGTACCTGCCCCTATCAGTAAGGGCCTTGGCGAGCAGAAGCGGCTGAAGGGCGTCAGTCGTCCGGAGGGCACCACGTTCTTGGAGGTTGAGGTTAGAATCTAGGAGTAATTCCATCTCCAGGCGTTTGTCGGTAGGTCTCGGTCGGGTGATGAAGTGGCAGTTGAGGCCCATCTTGAGAATCTGCTCCTGTGCTGGCTAGGGACGTAGCTGGAGATGTTAATGTATTCCTGGCGGACCTCTGGGATCCGCAGCTTTCCGCCATTAAGGGTGACCAGCTTCTTCAAGATGGTCCTCCTCCTCTTCTTCAAGTCCTTCTCCTTAAGGACTTGTAGGGCATGGATGATGTTGTTGGGGTAGCTTAAGCCACCTCCAAGGTCCTCTTCATGGTTGGGGTTGTCGATATCGGGGCGTCGATCATCATGGGTGTCGTCATCAGGGGCGTCGTCATTAGGGGCGTCCTCGTCCTCAGGGTCGCTGTCAACCTCAAGGGGGACACGAGTAGCGAGCTGGGCTTCTCCTCCTCCTTCATAATAATAATAATAACAATAATAATAATAATAATAATAATAATAATAATAATGATAAAAATAGTAATAATGATAATAATAATAATAATAATAATTTTGATATTAATAATAATAATATTAATAATAATAATGATAATAATAATATTAATAATAATAATAATTTTAATATTAATAATAATAATAATACTAATTCTAATAATAATAATGATAATAATAATAATAATAATAATAATAATAAAAATAATAATAATAATAATAATAATAATAATAATAATAATAATAATAATAATAATAATAATAATAATAATGATAATAATAATAATAATAATATTAATAATAAAATTAATAAAAATAATAACAATAATAATAATAGTAATAATGATTTTAATAATAATAATAATAATAATAATAATAATAATAATAATAATTTTGATATTAATGATAATAAAAATAATAATAACAATAATAATAATAATAGTAATTTTAATTCGAATAATAATAATAATAGTAATAATAATAATAATCATAATAATAATAATAATAATAATAATAATAATAATAATGATAATAATAATAATAATAATAATTTTGATAATAATAATAATAATAATAATAATAATAATAATAATAATAATAATAATATTAACAATAATAATAATAATAATAATAATAATAATAATAATAATAATAATAATAATATCTTGGTAGGAGACCCTCCTTCAGGCAGGTGGAATTGAAAATAATAGCTGCTTCGGCTGAATTTAATTTTAGGACCAATTTTTCTATTCTTCGGACTATTTGCTTCTCAGGGTTGTTACATATAGCTAGTAAGTGGGCGAAGTTCATCAGGTAGAAGGATAAACAACAGGTAGGTTAAGTTTGGAGTAATTATTGCAGTAACAAATGATACTCGAAAATTACAGTAAGTCAAGTTAGGAGTTGTGACGCGTTTCGGAATGGATGGTTCCTTCTTCAGGCGAGAAGTGAGGCTCTGGCTGAATCTGGGTCCTTATATATGCCGAGTCTGGTTCGTAGAGAAGGCCTCGAATTTTCTGATTGGTCGAGCGGAGGTCCCGAATTTTCTGATTGGTCGAGCGGAGGTTGTAGGTGCTGGTGGCAGGTGCACGACGAGCTCTGGTATGATTCCTGGTGTGAGAGGTAGGAAGGGATCCTGGATCCTGATTGGTCAAGGTGCGCTCCGAGCCAGAAAAAGATTCAGGCAAGCTCCTCTCTCGCTCAGTGGACTGGGCTGAGAAAGGTATCCAAGCTCTCTGATTGGCCGAGGCGCGCACCGAGACGGGCTGGGATTCAGTCAGCCCATTCCTACGCTCATCAGGCAGAAATTCCGGGCCATGTTCGCCGCCAAAATTCACGTTAGGTCCGATGATTTCTTCGTTTGTAGAGGTGTCACGATCGGGGTTGTCTTGATTCTGGGGGTCTGATTCTTGATTACGTACGTTAGTACGTCGACATGATGGTAGCAGGAACATTTCTTGTGTGGTATTCAATGATGGTCTCTCACTTTGGATTAGCAGGGCTTCCAAAATTCGTAAACGCCTGCTGTCCGTGGCGCTACCGATAATTTCGGTGTTAGCAACGATGTCCGTCCTGCTAATCTGTGAGTTGTGTTGTTGTGAAGCATGATTTTTGATGGCCCCTTGCTGCACGTGGCACGAGATCCTTTTCGAGAGCTTCATAGTAGTCATTCCTATGTACTTGCCGGGGCATCCACGGACTGGGCATTGGTAGGAGTAGACCACATTAGTCTTCTTCAAAGGATCGTTCTAGGGGGGCGCTGGGTTATTCTTCATAATCAAGCTGCGTGTTTTCCTTGTCTGGTAGTAAATGATGAGCTTTACTTTCGTGTTCTCATCGGTGGGTGAAACGTTATTTTTGATGATGGCCTTGATGGCCTTTTCGTCCCGTTGATATTCGGAGTGCATGAGGCCTTTGTAGTATAGTCTGATGTCCTTAGGTCCGTTGTTGGAGGTGTCAGACCTGGCTGTGGTGTCGTCGGATTCCTGGCTGGTATTGTCGGACCCTTCCACCGAAGGGGCCCCGTACCACTTATCTATGACTGTCCTCACTTCTCGTTGAACTTGCTTGTTACTATAGCCCTTGTTGATGAGGACCTGTGCGGTCCTTTCCAGCTCCTTGTGGGTGTCAGTCCAAGTGGAGCAGTGGGACAGGGCCCTACAGACAAAGGCCTTGATGGTCGAGGCCTTGTAACGAGCAGGACACTCGCTATCTCCGTTAAGACACATGCCCAGGTTAGTGGGCTTAGTGTAGACGGTGGTCTGGAAACCTTCGTCGGTAGAAGAGATCAAGACGTCCAGGAACGGGAGGCGGTTGTCAATGCTATGTTCGAGGGTAAAGTGAAGGACACTGTTGTCCTCGAAGGTTCTTCGTAAGTTTTCAATGGCGTTGATGGAAGTGGCCTTGATGAAGGTGTCGTCGATGTAGCAGAAGTAGACGGCAGGGCACTCGAGTTGGGAGAATACCCTCTCCTCTATCACAGCCATATAGAAGTTGTCAAAGAGCACGCCCAAGGGCGAGCCCATGGCCACGCCGTCCTTTTGCAAGTACGTATGTCCCCTATGGGTGGTGAAGGGGGCCTTTTTAGTACAAATAGCAAGGAGAGTTCGAAGGGCTTGTTCAGGGATATTCAGTTCGGGAGTCGTCTCGTCCCTGTAGACCCTATCAGCGATGAGGTCGATAGTTTCGTCGACAGGTACGTTGGTAAACAGAGATTCGAAGTCCATAGATGCTATGACCCCCTCGCCACGTACGTCCTTGATCCTCTCTAGGAATTCGGCAGAGGAGGCCACACAGTGCTGGTCGGGTACATATGGCGTCAGGATTGTATTTAGTTTCTTAGCCAGCTGGTATGTGGGCGTGGGGCATTGACTGATGATCGGTCGAAGTGGGTTGCCTTGCTTGTGAGTTTTGATGTTGCCGTAAAGGTAGCCTGGTCCATAATCCCCCGAGATCATAGGCAGGTGCACGGCATTGGTGGCAGCATTGATAGCCTCGATAGTGCGGTTTGCTTCCCTTTTAATTTCTTCAACGGGGTTGCAGGTGAGGCGCTCAAATTTGGTCTGGTCTGCGAGGATGGTGTCCAGTTTTTCGTGGTATTCGTGGGTGTTGATTAGTACGAAGGCGGCTGTCTTGTCGGCCCGATGAACGGTGACTTCAGCAACTTTCTTGAGTTCTTTTGCAGCAATTTTCATTTCTTTGGAAACAATACCGCTGCTGTACTTGCCCCTATCAGTAAGGGCCTCGGCAAGTAGAAGCGGCTGAAGGGCGTCTGTCGTCCGAAGGGCACCACGTTCTTGTAAGTTAAGGATGGAATCTATCAATAATTCCATCTCCAGACCTTTGTCGGTAGGTTTCTTAGCCAGCTGGCTAAGAAACTAAATACAATCCTGACGCCATATGTCCCCGACTAGCACTGCGTGGCCTCCTCTGCCGAATTCCTAGAGAGGATCAAGGACGTATGTGGCGAGGGGGTCATAGCATCTATGGACGTCGAATCTTTGATTACCAACGTACCTGTCGACGAAACTATCGACCTCATCGCTGATAGGGTCTACAGGGACGAGACGACTCCCGAACTGAATATCCCTGAACAAGCCCTTCGAACTCTCCTTGCTATTTGTACTAAAAAGGCCCCCTTCACCACCCATAGGGGACATACGTACTTGCAAAAGGACGGCGTGGCCATGGGCTCGCCCTTGGGCGTGCTCTTTGCCAACTTCTATATGGCCGTGATAGAGGAGAGGGTAATCTCCCAACTCGAGTGCCCTGCCGTCTACTTCCGCTACATCGATGACACCTTCATCAAGGCCACTTCCATCAACGCCATTGAAAACTTACGAAGAACCTTCGAGGATAACAGTGTCCTTCACTTTACCCTCGAACATAGCATTGACAACCGCCTCCCGTTCCTGGACGTCTTGATCTCTTCTACCGACGAAGGTTTCCAGACCACCGTCTACACTAAGCCCACTAACCTGGGCATGTGTCTTAACGGAGATAGCGAGTGTCCTGCTCGTTACAAGGCCTCGACCATCAAGGCCTTTGTCTGTAGGGCCCTGTCCCACAGCTCCACTTGGACTGACACCCACAAAAAGCTGGAAAGGACCGCACGGGTCCTCATCAACAAGGGCTATAGTAACAAGCAAGTTCAACGAGAAGTGAGGACAGCCATAGATAAGTGGTACAGGGCCCCTTCGGTGGAAGGGTCCGACAATGCCAGCCAGGAATCCGACGACACCACAGCCAGGTCCGACACCTCCAATAACGGATCTAAGGACATCAGACCATACTACAAAGGCCTCATGCACTCCGAATATCAACGGGACGAAAAGGCCATCAAGGCCATCATCAAAAATAACATTTCACCCACCGATGAGAACACGAAAGTAAAGCTCATCATTTACTACCAGACAAGGAAAACACGCAGCTCGATTATGAAGAATAACCCAGCGCCCCCCGAAAACGATCCTTTGAAGAAGACTAATGTGGTCTACTCCTACCAATGCCCAGTCCGTGGATGCCCCGGCAAGTACATAGGAATGACTACTATGAAGCTCTCGAAAAGGATCTCGTGCCACGTGCAGCAAGGGGCCATAAAAAATCATGCTTCACTACAACACAACTCACAGATTAGCAGGACGGACATCATTGCTAACACCGAAATTATTGGTAGCGCCACGGACAGCAGGCGTTTACGAATTTTGGAAGCCCTGCTTATCCAAAGTGAGAGACCATCATTGAATACCACACAAGAAATGTTCCTGCTACCATCATGTCGACGTACTAACGTACGAAATCAAGAATCAGACCCCCAGAATCAAGACAACCCCGATCGTGACACCTCTACAAACGAAGAAATCATCGGACCTAACGTGAATTTTGGCGGCGAACATGGCCCGGAATTTCAGCCTGATGAGCGTAGGAATGGGCTGACTGAGTTCCAGCCCGTCTCGGTGCGCGCCTCGGCCAATCAGAGAGCTCGGATACCTTTCTCAGCCCAGTCCACTGAGCGAGAGAGGAGCTTGCCTGAATCTTTTTCTGGCTCGAAGCGCGCCTTGACCAATCAGGATCCAGGAATCATACCAGAGCTCGTCGTGCACCTGCCACCAGCACCTACAACCTCCACTCGACCAATCAGAAAATTCGGGACCTCCGCTCGACCAATCAGAAAATTCGGGACCTCCGCTCGACCAATCAGAAAATTCGAGGCCTTCTCTACGAACCAGACTCGGCATATATAAGGACCCAGATTCAGCCAGAGCCTCACTTCTCGCCTGAAGAAGGAACCAGCCGTTCCGAAACGCGTCGCAACTCCCAACTTGACTTACTGTAATTTTCGAGTATCATTTGTTACTGCAATAATTACTCCAAACTTAACCTGTTGTTTATCCTTCTACCTGATGAACTTCGCCCACTTACTAGCTATATGTAGCAACCCTGAGAAGCAAATAGTCCGAAGAATAGAAAAATTGGACCTAAAATTAAATTCCGCCGAAGCAGCCATTATTTTCAATAATAATAATAATACTAATAATAATAATAATAATAATAATAATAATAATAATAATAATAATAATAATAATAATAATAATAATAATAATCATAATAATAATAATCTTAAAAATAATAATAGTAATACTACTACTACTACTACTACTACTACTACTACTACTACTACTACTACTACTACTAATAATAATAATTTTGGTAATAATAATAATAATAATAATAATAATAATAATAATAATAATAATGTTTATTGGACAAAAAGTATTTGCATACAAAGATTTATAAAAAGAAAAAAAGACTCAGTCCAAGCCCATGTGGAGCAGAGCTCTTCGGGCAATAATACAACTAAAATAATATCATCAATTAAGTAAAAATAAAAAATAAAGTAAACATGGATATAGATATACAAAATGTACGCATAGATATACATAATCATATGTATACAAATAGATACATATAAATGAGAATCTAAGCCTAAAAATAAATGGAAATGCATAATTATATGATAAAGAAGGATGGTAAATGAAAGCTAATGGTATATACATTGAAAAATTGTAGATATTAAGCAAAAAACTCAGTAAAAGAATTAGTTTTACAAAGAGAAAAATATTCTAAACA